>NC_133227.1:27548670-27848670 GCF_040436345.1 Pagrus major
TTAGAGTTGTCTAGAAGTTGGCCTCCAGTTGACGCTGAGTTGAACCGTTGTTGGCCTTGAGTTGGGTCAATGTTGTCCCTGAATTGACCCCGTGTTAGCCCTTAGTTAGCCCTGAATTGGACCGATGTTGTCCTGGCTTGGCCTTGATTTGGTCCTGTGTTGTATCAAACAGACAGAAGTGTTTTAATGAGCATCTGAGAACTGGATCGATGTTGCCCCTGAGGCAGTCCCATGTTCTTGAGTTGGCCTTGTGTCGTCCCTGTGTTTCCCCCATGTTGTCCCTGTATTTCCTCCATGTCGTCCCTGAGTTTCCCCCATGTCGTCCCTGAGTTTCCCCCATGTCGTCCCTGAGTTTCCCCCATGTTGTCCCTGAGTTTCCCCCATGTTGTCCCTGAGTTTCCCCCATGTTGTCCCTGAGTTTCCCCCATGTTGTCCCTGAGTTTCCCCCATGTCGTCCCTGAGTTTCCCCCATGTTGTCCCTGAGTTTCCCCCATGTTATCCCTGAGTCGTCCAGTGTTGGCCCTGAATTGGACTCTTGTTTCCCTGAATTGGACTCTTGTTTCCCTGAATTGGCCCCATGTTGTCCCTGAGTTGTTCCTGAGTTGTTCCTGAGTTAGCCCCTCGTTGGCCCTGTTCTGTCCCTGTGTTGTATCAAGCAATCGGAAGTGTTTTAATGAGCTTCAAAGGACAGATGGAGGCTGATGCTGTAATTCTCTGTAAGAGCTCTGCTGGGACAGAAAACACTGGGAGTGGTGGAAACATACTGGTAGTGTCTCCTCTCCTCCGCCTCCTCTTTCTCCTCCTTATGGCCTCATCTCAACTTTCTATTCCACTGTTTCTCTCTCCTCTCTTCTCCTCTGTGCATTAATAGTAAATGCATGCAGGATTTTAATGTAAATTAGATGCAGAACGGGGAGCAGAGTAATGTCTATATATATAAAACTCCTCTTTCTCTCTCTATCTCTTGCTTTAACTTCTTCTCCGTCTCTCTCTCTCGCACACCTCCTGTATTTGTATCTTTAATCTCTCATTGTTTCTCTCGCTGTCAGTGTGGGTTCGTTGCTCTGCCGTATCTCTAATTGAAGGTTATACATTATCATTAACGCACACTTGACTTGTTTTGCTCGTTGTGTGCGTGTGTGTGTGCGTCAGTGTGGGGAGCTCAGCCTTCTCAGCGGCTGTAAACACTGTCACTGTGTGGATGCTAATGAGCAGTTACCTGTCAGAGGTCATCACATAATCTCTTGTCACATCGCAGCAATTATGAGCAAAGTATCCTCGCTGTCCTTTTTTTCTACATCAGCAGCGTGATTAATCACTACGTGGCAAGAAGCGTGTAGGCAGCGCAACATTGCAGCCATATGTGATTTATGAAATTATAATGTAAAAACGCTGGACAAGGAGGAGGACAAGTATCGTTTTGGACAGATATTAAATTGTCTTCTAAATGTTTTATTGTGCCAAACACAAAGTTTTGGCTCCTGCCTCTTTAAGTCCGCTCTCCTGTAAAGTCTGCTCTGATTGCTCCTTTTACTCCAGTGAACCATTTTTTTTAAAGCAATGGTGGATCCTCTCAATAGTTCCCAGAAGTTAGCTGCAAATACTCGCAGCACTACCATTATTGTAAATCAATCAATCAATAAGTCATGTATTAAGTAAGAACTGCCAAATATGGTACTTCTGTCTCTCTGTGTTCATGTATTTAAGGACTTCCTGGAGCTATCTGAAGTCTCCGTAAATCACGTGACGATCGGCATTTTGCACTTTTGTTGTCGTAACTGTCTTTACTCAAAGACTCTGACCTGAACCGGCACTGCTCACCGTGTCTACTTTCGGCTCTGCCATGAACAAACTCGGACGTGTCTGTGGTTTGCAGCTACATTAACTGCTGACATTACATCCTGGCGACTGAGCTGATTGGATGGAATTAGGTCTAATCCCAATCTCTAATAAAGGACATGTGTCTTTTTAACATGACAAAAGCATGCATGCACTGTCATTCACAGCGCACTGTTTTGGCAGATTGTATAGAAAAAAACAACTTCTCCAAAGACTCACACTGCTGCTTTAGCTTTCTAACGTCCAGCATTTTTATCTCCCTCATTCTCTGACGACAGCGTTCATCAACGACGCAGTCACAAACACTGTGATCTCCATCTGCCTGCTGGAATTTTAATATGAGCTATATTCTGTCTTTTTGTTGCAGCGTAAACAGTACAGTTGCAGTTAGTGTGTCGTATAATTGGGTTCTCCGAGTCTGAACAAGGGAAGGACGCACAAACACACACTCACGCACACACTGACTTTGAGACACACTGAGGTAATAACCCTGGAGGAGGTGTCGCGGTGTGTGTGTGCGCCAGACAGTATCTTTGAAGTTCCCTTTTCACTGTGTCTCTCTGTTCATCTCTCTCTACTCTTTGAAGTCTATCTGAATTTTGCTGACTTGTCTTTTGAACACGGTGTGTGTGTGCATGTGTGCGTGTGTGTGTGTGTGTGTGTGTGTGTGGGTGTGTGTGTGTCTGTGGGGGTGGGTGGGCGTATGTATAATGTAAAATGCTGATGTGATTACTCTGTGCGTTGACTCGTAGGGTTTCAAACCACAGAGCAAAAACCCGCCTGTTAGGATGTAGAAATGCAGTTGAAGACGTTGAAAGATGCATTGATCGATTTATTTTTCGACCACTAGGGGACAGACAGACGATAATCCAGCCCAGTTTCCCTTTAAAATTACATTCACACGTTAGCTCACACTTTAAACCCAGTGCCAGCAGTGGTGGATGGGTGTAAATGAGTCGTTTGTTTTAGGAGACTGGAGCTCATGTCTGAAATTAAAAATTGCTTTCTTATTAAAAGTTACCGAAATCTTTCCTGGATTTTAACCAAGTGTTTCAATTGATTAATCATAACCACATTTTAACCACAGTTATGATAAATACGATAAATAAACTAATCTGATTTTATGGCCGTTGCTGGAATTAAACACGCTGTTTATATCGAAAATATCCCATCAGAGATTTGTTAGTTTAATTGGAAAAATATCACAGCCTCAACAGATTGTACAAGAAAAAACTTAGATAATAATAATTTCCGAGTTTTTTTGCCAAGGAACCAGTGATGGAATGTAACAGAGTACATTTACTCAAGTACTGTACCTAAGTATTATTTTGAGGTTCTTGTACTTGAGTCTCTCCATTGTGTGCTACTTTATACTGCACTTCCACTCCACTACATTTTATGAAAACTTTACTTAGTTACTTTGCAGATTGCATGCTGCACCAGAGTACAACCCCACATCAAAAGACCCAAACTATCCCTTTAATGCGCCTCAGCTTGATGCCTTTTCAAACAATTCTCCACACTGCAGTGTTTGTGTGTTTGCAGAATTTAAACTCCTCGCCTGGTTATTGAAATCCTAATTTTCTTTCTTCTTTCTTTGATGTATTTGGTCAAAAAACTGACTTTTTCTGTCTGCTGTTTGGTGCTGAGCACGTAGTCTAAGGTGGGTTTATCACAGGGTTTTTGAGGAAATCAGCTGCTGGAAACACTGAGACTGAACCAGATAGAAAATGTGCTGCTAAACCAAAACTAGGAGCAAAAGGAGGATGAAAAAACTACATTTTTAAAATAAAAATGCATCTATAGACGACAGTGTTGGCCAGTTGTTCAGTTTCTTCCACCAGTTTGATTCAGACTGAAATATCTCATCCATTTTTTTATGGATTTCCATGAAATTTTGTACAATTACTCCTGACTGACTCGGCGATCCTCTTTCCTGAGGTTCAAATTTTTGGTTTTATTTGAAAATCTACACAATCGTTCGATGTATTGCTGTGAAATTCCCTGTGCTGATGTAAGCACTTAGCTCACAGCCTCACAGAGCTGCTAGCACTGCTGGAGAGTCTTATTTTTCCCTGCATCAGGTCTTCCAGGTTTGATCATGAAGCCAAGTTGGTGTATTATGTTACTGCTGACAGTCTGACTGTGTGAGGTCGGGTTTCTCTCTGCTTAAATAATGGATTACAGCTCAGGAGGGGAGACGGTGCGAAAGATAAAAGACTCGAATTTTGCCCTGAAAAGCTTCTCAGATAAATCTCATCTGAGATATTTCAACATCATCGCCGATATTTATTTTTTCTTATTAAATCAGGCCACTTAAACAAAAATAAAACCATTACGAGTCTGCGTCGGCTCAGTGCGCAGCAGCTTTTTGAAGTTAAACCCAGGCCAAGTCCAGCCTGAGGCAGACAGCAAACATCACAAGGGTTTGATTCAACTGGAAAAAAAAAAAAAAAAAAACAGCTTGACATTCAGTTTGAGAAGCCACAGCCTCTTCAAAACCCACTCCTCAGTCTCACACATGAAAAATGTCTCGGTGTTGGTTGTGTGTTTGCCTGCTAACAAGGCAGACTGTGGAGAGGAGAGCTGCTTGGAGAAGTAACCAGGCAGACTGAAGCAAGATGAAATAGAAAACACAAATATATCTGATGTACACGTTGTTTGTTGAACAGAAATAGAGATTTTTGGCAGTAAGCATTAGAGCATTAGCATTCTCCTCGTAGTGGGACTGTCAGACACTACAGATATCACTACAGATCAAATGTCTTGACGTCAGTGACAACATCTTGTCATGTCCTAATGATTATATTCCCATGAAGGTAGTTGATGTGATTCACGCTGATTCGCATCTTATTTCTTTCCCAGGTCTGTCGGTGCTGCAGAGGATCTTGGACACGGCGGCGGAGCACAGTTGGCAGGTCACCTCCGTTAACTTGGACACGCTGACAGAAGCCGGCTTCATCAAGCTGCTGGCAGATCTCGATTTCAAGAAGGACTTTCAGATCATCATCGACTGTGAGCTGGAACGACTCAACTCAATCCTCAACCTGGTAAAACACTCACCGATCCGCACGTCAATAAGTAATATGGGTCTGATCTGAAAACATCCCAGTGGACGTCCTCTTTCTTACATATGTGTTTTTTTATTTCTTGCTTCAGAGCAAATGAGCCTGTACTTTCTCATACAACTCCTAGAAAAACTGTATTTTCAAATGTTTCAGTTATTCAACGACAGATACATGTAGTGCGTCTTTTGAATCTGTGTTAGGATAATTGGAAACGGCAGCAACAAGATGGTGACTCTCTTCAGCTCATAAATTATAAAACTTTGTGATAGTCTTGATTGTTTTCTGAAGATTTCTTGGTTGGGTTCGTTTTCGAGGCTCCAGCGCTGGTTGTTGAAAATCTTACCAGGTGTTCACACTCACAGCAACAGTCTCCTACGTCCACATCTCATTTCTATCTTGGCCCACCAACACACAGAAAGACAAACTTTGAGTTATTTTGTGTTGTTGTGTGTTTTGTTGATTACACTCTGCTCTCCATCCCTCAGAGCTGCAGGATATTCTGCTGAATGTTTCTGCTCTTCAGTCGCAGCTGCTTCACCGTGTGTCGATTTGAATTCTTTGATTTCAGCTTCATTGCTAATTGACTGGCAGGAGAGGGAGGAAAAGGATGTTTTTGGATATATTCTGGATTAGTTTGTAAGAAGCAGAGGGAGAGAGGGCAGCGGTAGAGAGCAGAGGAAGAAAAGACATGTGAACTCTGGCCAAAAACCAGCCATCATTTGGGGAACTCATCTTCCTGCTGAACTCCAGCTGGCTTACAGCGGCTGAAGTATCAGGTGCTGTTCTGGATCTGTGAAATGGAGCTGTTGGCTTCAGCTAAATTTATTTCATGTTTAGTTTAGTTTCATGCGGCCCGGGCGAAAATATCAGGTGGTGTTGAGCTCGACCGTAGTTTGACTTCATTTGGTTCATTTAGTTGAGTTGCATGTGAGTGTGTGAGTGTATCAGGTGGAGCTGTGGATCTGCGGGGTGATGATGAAGAGTCGAGCTGACAGGTTGGTTATTAAGGCGGTTACACTGTTGTTAAAAATGGAGGAATATAAAGTTCAGGGAAATTGTCACGAAAAAGCTTTGGATGAAACTTTGAAAATGTGCATGTGCAGATATAACGACTGCAATGTGATTCACAGTTAGTGGGAATGACGAAAGAAGGTTTTCTTATATCTTGAAAACAAGAGTTTTAGGTCAGAACATCTCTGTAGCACCACAGTTCGTCATTACGATGCTTTTTGTCACACATTTTATCAAAAAATTAAATCTTCTGCAATTTGTATATTGCACTTGGCCATATTTTGAGATCAATAACATTTCGATTGATTTTGCAGCACAGGTATGAAACCAGAATTGGTAAAAAGTCTACAGTGAGCAAAATGCTAACACCAGCATGCTAACATGCTGACCTTTAGCAGGAGGAATGTTTACCATCTAAGTCCTAGTCCACGCGTCCACAGGTATTTTTGTCAACTGGGTCTTAGAAATGTCTCCGTTGGATGAGAGGTGAAACGTCTTCAAGAAACTGAAAGTCCAGTTGCCTACGATGTCCTTTGTGACAGTAAACTGAATGTTTGGGTTGAGGACAAAACACTGATCGACATTTTTCACCATTTTCCATCAACCGATGGATTAATCAAGAAAATATTCAACAGATTAGTCGACAATGAAAATAATTGTTAGTTGTGGCCCTGGTTAGCATAGCATTTAGCTCACACCTTTAAAAACCAAACCGAAGGAAGTGATACAGAGGATAGGAGGCGAGAGGAGGAGGAGGAGGAGGAGGTGAAGAGGATGGAGGGATTGAAGAGGAGGAGTACTGTTTAAACAGCTTCCTCCTCCCTCTATCCTCCTGCAGCGAGTAGCGTTCAGAGCTGCAGACCAGCTGTGTGAGTAAACGTCCATCGACTGACGCTCATTAGGAGCTGGACCAGAGAGGGAGCCGACACCTGCTTCCTCCTCCTCCTCCTCCTCCTCCTCCTCCTCCTCCTCCTCCTCCTCCTCCTCCAGCTCCTCCTCCTCATCCTCTGCGTAACCTCTCTTATCTCCTTCCTTTCTCTCTATCTCCCTTCCTCTCCTTTCTCCTCTCCTCCTTTCTTCCTTTCTTCCCGTCCTCTGACATCAATCTGAGGAGTCTCCCTCCCTCTTTCTCTCCATCTCTTCCTGGTGGTGAAGATGGGCAATTAATTCCTCAAAGCCGAATTTGAGTCTGCCAATTAGCAGCTGTTTGAGAGGACACACACACACACACACACACTCACACATGCAGATGAGTGTGATGAATGCGTAATGGATGCTTTTTATCATCATTAGAAACATCAGAAAAATGTAATTAGCATATCATTTACCCTGACTTTTCTCTCTCGCTCAGATTGCCGCTCAGAGGAGAAACTTGAAGAACTACCACTACATCCTGGCCAATCTGGTGAGTCCGTCTATTTCCTGGAAGAAACGTGACCCAACGTCGTGTGCAGGAGGAGTTCACTCAGTGAAAACATGTGTTTGTGCGTCAGGGCTTCATGGACCTGAACATGACCGAGTTCCAGAAGCTCGGGCCGAACGTGACGGGCTTCCAGCTGATGAACCGGTCCGATCCAGCTGTGGAGAAGATCAACCAGGACTGGCTGGACTTCGACAGCAAAGACCTCAAACTTGCTCGCAGGAGTCTCAAGGTAAACACACACACACAGTAATCAGATCCTTTACTTAAGTATAAGTACTAAGAAATATCTGCCGAACATTAATAAGAAGGCCCAAATAATTAAGAATTTGTTGTAAACAGTGTTTCACAATGTTTATAAAGTTTCTCGTCACTCAACAATTCACAAAATTGTGCGATTTTTAAAGGGAGTCTGGGGATGTTTCTCCACAGGCGTCAAAGAAGTAACCTGTTGGTTAGTGTTTACTATATTTGTAAAATTCGACATGTTTACAGCCAATAAAATGTTTCATGCTGCGACACGCTAACACTTTTTACAAGGAAACAAACAACTTCATGTTTTGCATTTAATGCTAACTTTACAAGAAGGTACCGATGACTTAGAATTTGTCGTAGCCGTTTCATAAAGTTTAAGTTTCTCCTCGTGCAACAACTCTCAAAATGATGCGATTTGTTTAGGGAGTGTGGTGATAGTGTGATTACTAGTTCAATCAGTTGAAGCAGACGGTGTGTTCACAAACATCTGCTGCTAACATTGGCAGGTTAAGAAAGCCCAAAGATGTCATTTACATTACAAGGAACCACATAGACAGGTGTTCACACCTGTACTTAGAGCTGTCTACTTGTGATCGGATCACTCAGGATGGATGTTGATGTGTGAACAGCCTCTAAGCTACATCAACACACAATCTGCACATTCCTTCTCTTCATTTAAAACACTATGCAGCTTTTCTCCATTTTAAAAAACAAAATCATTTACATATTTCTGGACGTATTTCACATATTTTGTATTGTCTATTTTTCCATTTTATATTCCTGATTCTTGACCTCTTAAGTTCTTGCTTTTTCTTTCTCTTTTCTCTTAATCTGTTTATTATTTTGTATCGAAATACCAAGGCAACCTCCTTGTATGTGAACCTGAAACTGAATTTGACAGGGTGTATGGAAGCCATCTAGATGAAAACTAGCATCTTTTAAAGTGATTTAATACAAAAATAGAGGCACCATCATGAAACCAGAAAATATAAAATATACATTTCCTCCTCCTTGTTTAAAATGTTTCTCAGAGCAGAGCACAGGACATGATTTTTGGAGCAGATATGTGTAGAAAAAATAAAAAAATAAATAAACAAAAAACCTGCAATTTAATGTCAGTTGGATTTTAATCATGGACGATGATCCATCCACCCACACCAGGCTGTTGGAGAAAACACAAACTGGTCTGTTATGACTCTTCTGTCATCAAGAGTTGACATCAAGTCCTGGACATTCAAGTTCAAACTCTTCAAAAAAAAAATGTAAAAAAACAAAATCTGAGACGCAGAAGTTCACTCTCTGAATCACTGAGCGTCTTCTGGACTTTGTAAAGAGCAGGTGGTGTTTTTGGTCTCAGACCAGCCAAACAAAGGCAAAGGTTTCCTGTGGTTGCTTCACGATAAAAGCCTTCCTGTGTTTAGTTGAACTGAAGCAGCATTAACTTAATCAAGTGAACAGTAAACAGTCGTATTCTGCGTCATACGGTACTTTTACTTCACTACTAACGATGACACAATAACAACGAACACACACTCCTCCTCAGTACACAGGAGCTCTGACCTACGATGGCGTCAGCGTCATGGCGACGGCTTTTCAGAACCTCCGGCGTCAGCGGATCGACATATCTCGCCGAGGCAATGCAGGCGAGTGTCTTGCAAACCCTCCCGCCCCCTGGGGACAGGGCATCGACATACAGAGAGCGCTGCAACAGGTACAAATACACCCAAATATACAGCATTACACACATCAATACAAACTGATGCTAACACTTGTGTGTGTGTGTGTGTGTGTGTGCGTGCAGGTGCGTCTGGAGGGGCTGACGGGTTGGGTTCAGTTTGACGAGCGAGGACATCGCACCAACTACACCCTGAATGTGATGGAGCTCACCCACGTCGGACCCAGGAAGGTGCTGCTGCCGTTCGTTGTCTTTGTTAAACGAGTTAGATTCTGACCGAAGTTTGGTGTCGAGTCACACTCAGCAGGTTTTCACCACATCAGCTCGTTTCAGTAATTAGCTCCCTCCTCTCTGATTAAAGGTGTGATCATCAGTGAAATCAGCTGCTGCAGCGCTGGTATAAAAACCTGCAGCTCAGCTTTCCTTCAAACTCCATCAGAAAACACAAGGTTACAGGGAATTATCTTTGCAATAAGGTACACAACTGTGCTCCCTTTGTAGTTTAGGAGACGACACACACGCAGGCTTCAAACGGGTTTTGAAGTGTTTTTGACCTAGTCACAAACTTTCTCAAATTACAGCCAAGCGGTACACTAAAATGTGTTTCTGCAAACATTTGAGGTCAGTAGTGGACCATGCAGTAACAGAATCATGATTCATATTTGATCGGTACTGCCTATTTGACAGTTTCATCTGAGTTTTGTGAGCCTGGCGAGTTGTGCTGGACGGACCTGGTAGACCTCCAACTAGAAAAGACCAGCAAAAAAAGTGTCTTGTCACTTTTCATATCTCTCAGTGTGAGCAGTGTGAGTGTGTGTCTGTTTGTGTTGGCTAATCCTGAAAGTCTACCAACCCCGTCCATAAAAGGTTCACGGTGTTGGCTTTTGCATATACTGTTTGTTATTTGTGTTTTTTTTAGGTTGCATTTTTAATATGACATAAATACTCACCAGGTACACTTTGCAATCTTTTATTTTGAAATCTTAAACTGCTGTCACCTGGAAGTACTTCTCCCACCTTCCAGCACAAGGTGACATGCCTGTTATCTTTTCAAAATGTATTTATTTTTTATTAACTTTTGTTATAGCACGACAAAAAAAGGCACGTCATGTTCAAAATGATTCTCAACAAGAGAAACTGAGTGAGTGGCAGCGATATCAGACAAACGGAAATTTAAGGGCCAGCAATGAATAATGAGACGAATGACTATAAATAAATGAAATATAAAGCACAAGTTGTCAATCAGGAATTTTATGTACATAATAACCTTATTAAACCTGCCCAATTTTAGATAAATGGTTACGATTGGCTCAATAGGGACCACGTCGCACTGAAATCTGTCTAAGCGGGAAGTATAACGGATGCATCTGCAAGAGCAAATAAAACATGAGCTTGGGAAATTTGCCTGATTTCTATTGTTTTTGTCAATTGTGAAAAAACAAAACAAAATCAAAAGGAAACGACAGAAACGTGTTAAAAGAAAACTGCCAAATAATCCAACAACACTCCTGTCAGATTACAGTTTGGACAGTGAACAGAGGCTGAGGACTGTGAGTGTGACACTGCCGCTGCTCTGTCTTCAGATCGGATACTGGAACGAGAGGAGAGGCTACGTGAACACCGCCGTCTACAAGCCGGTGGTGGAGGAGTTCCACGGTCTGCAGAACAGGACATACGTAGTCACCACCATACTGGTGAGCCTGGGAGGACACGGTGCTGTTCACAGCTTACCTTCGCCTTCCTCTGGTCTTATTCTCCAGTGATTACATAGAAGCTAAATAACAGCGCTGTCCTCTCAAATCACCTTCCTGTCCTCTGTGCAGGAAGCTCCCTACATGATGCTGAGGAAGAACCACGAGCAGTTTGAAGGAAACGAAAGGTACGAAGGTTACTGCGCCGAACTGGCCGCGGAGATCGCCAAACACGTCGGCTTCGTCTACCGGCTCGAGCTGGTGGGTGACGGAAAGTACGGCGCCAGAGACAGCGAGACGAAGATGTGGAATGGCATGGTGGGAGAACTGGTGTACGGGGTGAGTGTGACCACCACCTACTAAGTATTTTAATGCAACAGGAAGGATTTGAGTCTAAATAAAAGTTTTAAATGCAACTACAATGGCACTGACTAGAGTGCATACCTCCGCCTAGGCCCAACAGTCCCCTTTATCTGCATCAAATTGTACTCATAGATACCAGCCACCTCAATACGACAAAAAGAAATCTGGGGAAATCTGTTCAGTAGTTTTTGTGTAATCTTGTTAACAAACCAATCATCCAACAGACACGGATGAAAACATAAAGTTGAAAGTCTTTCTGCCAAATTATACAATTTTTCTGGCTTTCCTTTATTTCTTTGCCTTTTTGTTCGAAGTGCTGGATCATTCTTCTTTCCAAGTATGTAAAATCCTTCAAAATAAAACAATCAGAGGAGGAACAATAGCTCTTTGGTTAAACGACTTCCTTAAAATGTGGAAATTTAGGCTCAAGTAGATTCTCACACCAGAACCAGACAAAAAAAAAAAATCACCAGTTCAGATCAGAACAAATGTTCATTAACAAGTTGTTCATGTTCAGAATTGCTTGTTGGAAGTTGTTGGATCGACTGGAACAAACCACAATTTGGCAACTTGGTGAAGGACTGAACAGGAGGGTGCAGATGGATAGTGTGTGTTTTGGACGGCCTGATACTACTTTGCTCCAGAACAAATGTTAGTGTTACTAACTCTTGTTGCAAAGTATTTTTCATTTAATTGAAAAGACACTGAAATGTGGGGGTGTCAGAGGATCCTTCGAATGTAAGACACATTTATGAGGCACCTCATGAGTAAATGCAAGTGGAAACAAACATCTGGGATGAGATATATCTGCGGTGTGTGAGCGAAGCTTGAGCTGAATGCAGATGTTGTTAGGGCAGTAGTTCTCAGGCCTCCTCGCTTGATTTGGTCTGAAGGAGGACAAACTGTCAGTCTGTGAAGTTTGAGAGCTGTAAAAGAACGACAAAATCGTCCTGTATTGTATCTGAACGTCTCCCTGTCCCCGACTCTCTGTCTCTGTGCAGAAGGCGGACGTGGCGGTCGCCCCGCTGACCATCACTCTGGTGCGAGAGCAGGTGATCGACTTCACCAAACCCTTCATGTCCCTGGGAATCTCCATCATGATCAAGAAACCAACCAAGTCCAAACCGGGCGTCTTCTCCTTCCTCGACCCGCTGGCCTACGAGATCTGGATGTGCATCGTCTTCGCCTACATCGGAGTCAGCGTGGTGCTCTTCCTGGTGAGATTGTCAATGGATGTGTGTCTTAATTTGTGTGTTTGTAGTTAGACAGTACCTTCAAAGCATACGTACTTTTTTTAATGTTTTTGATAATGAAATAGACAAAAGTGTAACGGGATGTTAAAGGCCGAGACTAAACTTTCAAACCTGGTGTGAACCCGTCATCTGTATCAGGGTAGTGGCACCTGATCCACAGGTCTTTGCATTTAAACCTGCTCATCAACACACATTCTCATTATCTTGATTCTGATGACTATTGTGCATTTCAGCACACTTAATGTATCGGCATCTTAAAAAAAAAGCAATAAAGAAAGAGCTCCACTGAACCTCCCCATGAAAACTAATGACTGTGCTTTACATTTAGTGTCGGAAAAGAAGAGTGTCACACTGAAAAACAGTTAAAATATTGGGAAAGGATAAGTTATTGTCATCTAAATGTTAGATGTATGAAATTCTGAATTTTGAGTCATAACAGCCGTGAATATATGAGCTGCTAACAGTGTTTTACCCAAAAGCAGTGATTCCTAAAAGTGTTGCTGACTGCAGGTGGGCTGCGGGAGGTCATTAGCAATAAATAAATCAAATGTTTTTCATTTTCCATCTAGTCATTACATTTTAAATCACCATAAGACATTTTGATGATTAAATATTTAAATTTAAAAAAGAAATTCTTCATTTATGGGACCAGTTTTCATCTGGTGTTTGTTCTTTGGTTCAAGTTTAATAAGCTTATAAAATATTACACATTGTTAGATATTACACCAGGTAAGCTGATGATACTTGTGTACTTTTACTGCTGATACTTTAACTCCTTGCGTCTCTGTGTATCTCAGGTGAGTCGATTCAGTCCCTATGAATGGCAGGGTGACGACTCTGATGACGAAGATGAAACTCTGCCCTCCTCTGCCTCGCGGCGAGCTCTGCCGACTTCATCCTCTGAGCTCTCTCCAGGTATCATCATCATCATCATCATCGCTTGAAACCTCTTTTATTTATCTTTTTTTATTTTCATTCTTGTAATATATGAAAATGGATTTGTGTCTCAGGGTACTCCCAGAACCAGAACCAGAACCAGAACCAGCAGAAAGACAAAGAGACTCCAGAATACACCAACGACTTTGGGATCTTTAACTCCCTCTGGTTCTCACTCGGCGCCTTCATGCAGCAGGGCTGCGACATCTCCCCCAGGTAGGACACCTGAGTGGTGCGCCATGTTGTGCCACATCACACTACACTGCCCACGGCCAGTTAGGACACTCCAAAAGGAAACAATGAATATATACTGGTAAACAAACACAACGGCAGTCCATTTTTTCTCCTAATCATGGTAAAAACACTCCAGGCTCAGAGATGTTCCTTGCTTCAAGCTCTGTGAACACATTAATCCATCAATAATTACAGTATAACATATTAAATGGGCCGTTCTGCATAATGAGTACTTCTACAAACCCTAAACACAAAGACAGAGAGTCCTCACTGCGTCGGTCCTCACAGAAACAGAAGCACAAAGGCAGACTGACGTACATTTACACACAGATATACCATCAGCGATGTACAGCTCTTATTAATGCAGACGTATCATCACACACACACAGACGTTATCATGAAACGCGTCCAATCCGGTGTGACGTTGCTGCCGGCTTCGTTGTATGTTAACAGCCGTGTGAAGGCCTGAGGGCGTTTCTATTCTGGATTTACTGCACTCTGTGTGTGTGTGTGTGTGTGTGTGTGTGTGTTATGTTATTTTGTCAGTGTATATTTGTGTTTACGTACAGTATGTATGAGTGTGTGTGTCACTGGGCTTTTTCGGTAATTATTTTCCTCACGACCTCATTAAAGCAATGTTCTAGACAAGTTCCCCCTATACATTATATACTGTATGTTGAACATACAGGTAGTGTGTGTGTGTGTGTGTGTGTGTGTGTGTGTGTGTGTGTGTTTGACAGCCAGTCAGTCTCAATCTCAGTCATCATTTGCTTTTTTTTACTTTTAATTACTTTAAGCATTTTGATGTATTTGTAATAATGTTGAGGTTTGGACTGAACAAACACTGTGAAGGTGTCACTGTGCTCTCCGTCATCGTCGCCGCATTTCTCACTTTTTTCAGAATTTTTACAAACAATCAATTGATTATTGGAGAAAATAAACAGCAGATGAATCCGTAATGAAAATAATCATTAGATCGTTCAAAATGAGCTCCACCTCAACAATCCTGCTGAGTCATAATAATCTAGCGTACATATGACGGTCTAACAGTCACAGGGGACATCTTACTGCATTGAGTACTTTATTTTCCTAATTATACTTACTAATTTTACATAACATTTTCAATGCAGGACTTTTAGTTGCAACAGAGTATTTTTATGGTTTAGAAACAGCACTTTGACTTGAGTGAAGGACCTGAACTGATCTGTTTTACATCTTCTTTGTTAAAATCCATGTTAATACATCAAAGGAGCAGGTAGTTAAGCTACAACCATGTCCATGCACCCTCTTTAGCCATGTGTAGAGCCAGACCTCCTCGATGAATAAACACCAGGAGTTACATCAGATTCTGCTCTGATCCGGAGCCGTTTACAGACAGGGGGGAGAGCTCAGAGATTACTTTGAAACTTTTGGGATTTATCTTCATTCCTGTTTATCGACCTGACTGCAGCAGAGATAATGTACTAATGTACAGTAAAGTAATCTGGCTGATTGCGGCGGATAAACGCTGCAGGAGCAACGTGAATAATCACAAATGATCGTGCAGTCAGACTCGCTTAGCTGGTGGTGAACACCATTAAACCACCACCAGTGCTGATGAAATCTATCTGATGTGACACATTTTCAAGAGGAGATAATGTTTTAAAGTTTTATTCTTATTCGAGGTTAGTGTCCTTGGCCGACTTCCCTATCCCAGAATTAGCGACAGATGACAAATGAAACGCATCGTTAGCTTGAGTAAACTTGTGGATTTATGTAGTTTGAACATTATTGGAATTTTTACTATACGTAATAGCTGTGTACACTGTAAAAAATTGAAACTGGCAAATACAATTGCATTATTTCAATTCATTACAAATCTGGTCCCCGCAGGGAAGCTTAAAAACATCCTCGTATTGGAGTTTCTGTTATTGTGAGGACTTTCTGTCACACACACAAGCCCCGTTTGTTATTCGTGCATGTGTGTCACGCAGGGTCACCTTTAGACGGACTGGTGAGGACCGGAGGGCTGAACAGTATCAGAGCGTGTGTGTGTGTGTGTTTTGTTTTTTGTGGTGAATGTGTCGATGTCTTTGATGCTGATGTGAGGTATGGATGCTTGTGTTTGTGCGTTCCTGCAGGCAGAGCGATCTCTCCTCCTTTATTCACAGTCAGCAGTTACGCCTCAGTTGTCACACCTACTGTACGAAATAAAAAAAAAAAGAGGAACACTTGTATTTTTTCGTCCAGTGATTCAACAGTGTGCAGATGTTGCAGCAGAAGCCTCTCTGGTGATGTAATGTGTCTTCTGCTGGTCATACTGGGATTTATTTAATGGGAAAAAGTGGCTTTGAGCAGCTAATTATTGTGCTGAGCGAGGCCTTAACCCCAACGGATCGGACTGTTTTTACTGAGCAGCTTCATAAGTCACACTGTGAGTCTGAACACAGTGTTTGGACCTTCCTGGGTAAATAACAAAATGGAGCTTGTGATTTACCAGTGTTCTCCCTCCTCGTTCTCTCCAGGTCTCTCTCAGGTCGAATCGTGGGAGGAGTTTGGTGGTTTTTCACCCTCATCATCATCTCCTCCTATACAGCCAACCTGGCAGCCTTCCTCACTGTGGAGAGGATGGTCTCCCCCATAGAGAGTGCCGAGGACCTGGCCAAGCAGACGGAGATTGCCTACGGTACCCTGGACGGAGGCTCCACCAAAGAGTTCTTCAGGGTGAGGACACATTGTTCATTGCTGTAGTTTTTTTCTGTATTATGTTTCGCAAAACATGGCATTCTGGCAGAACCTGCTGTTATTCTGCAAGAGATGAAAAATGTGCTGTATTCTTTCTGTCTTAAATCAGTACAATCTGTAAAGACAGTCTTTACTGTCTACTCCTATTTAAGCGGTCAAAAATAGCAGTTTTTGAGAAGATGTGGTCGTACATGCGGAGCGCGGACCCTACGGTGTTCGTCAAGAACACGAACGAAGGCGTGATCAGAGTCAGGAAGTCGAAGGGGAAGTACGCCTACCTGCTGGAGTCCTCCATGAACGAGTACATCGAGCAGAGGAAGCCCTGCGATACCATGAAAGTCGGAGGCAACCTGGACTCTAAAGGCTACGGAGTGGCCACACCTAAAGGATCTCCCCTCAGGTACAGGGGACAGTGAAAGTGGGGTTCATGTTGGCGTCCTGTTGTGTCTGTTTCTGTGTCAAACCAGGTCAGTCACAACCAGAAAAATTAATTGTTCCCAACAGTTTAAACAGGTTGATCCACATTATCAACACACTGCACATGTTGAATTATTAAACTGGGGTGTCTTTTTAAAGAGAAACATTCTGTCATGAATTTTGATTTCATGGTTTTTCATCAAAGATGGATAAAAAATTAAGTTTATAAAGACGATTTAAATAAACAACGGGCTGTTCTGGGATCTAAACACTAGTCACTGAAGTGCAGAGGTGTGGACTTGAAAATCAAAAGTTGCTCTTTGACCTTCAGGACGATGACTTTTGACTTAATGTGGACTTGAAAGATTTTCTTTCATATTCAGAGAGTGTGAGATGAAAATACAGACATTATTAGATTAATACCGATACCAGAATTTAGACCTGGTATTCACATCAAGCCTCAGTGATCCAATCACAAGTGAACAGCTCTAAGTCTGTCACTTCAGACCTAGCATTGACACGCTTCCCTGGGTTTGTCACAGACAGCGTTTCATAATGTTTAGAAATGTCAAATTTCGTCAACAATGAAACGTTCTTTCACAAATTGAGTGTAAATGGTGAAATCAGTTGAATCGGTGTGTTCAAACAGCTGCTAAATCCTAAATGTTGGCAGGGAAGACGCACTTTAGACACAGAGGCAGATGCTGCCACAAACCCACACAAACAGCTTCATGTTTTGCATTAAATGCCAAATTTACAAGAAGGCACCAATGATTTAGAATTAGTTGTAGCTGTTTCACAGTTAAGTGAAGCTGTTAAGTTTCTCCTCAGTCAACAACTCTTAAAATCATGCAATATCTTAAGGGAGTCTGGTGATATTGCGGTTACTAGTTCAATTGTTGCTAACATTGGCAGCTTAAGAGAGCCCAGAGTGTGTATCACCCATGAAATTAACTAACTAAGCTCTTGAGATTCTTGTTGTTAGAATGTGAACTAAGACGTGTTCAGGACTTTGAAACTGAAGTTCAGAGCTTGCGGCTTGATTTTGAACTTTGGGTCTCGACCTAAAACCTACCTGAGACTTTGAAATTGATGACTTGGTCCCACCTCTGCACAGCAGTGAGTTCAGAGCTCTGTTGTACATCCAGGTTTTAGAAACGACAACAAACTTCATATGTTATCGTTTCCCCTTTAAAAAACACTGCATACATGAACAGATTTGGGTTTTTAGGCTTGTTAACTGTCTGTGTGTTTGTCTGTCAGTCTGTCTCACTGTCCGACTGTCAGTCTCTTAATCTGTCTCTCTGTCTGTCTTGTCTCTCTCCCTCTTTTGTTTGTCTTTGTCAATATGTGTGTTTTTCTGTCTGTTTGTCTCAGTGTTTCCGTCTGTCTGCCTGGTCGGCCTGTTTACTTGTCTGTTGTCATGTCATCTGTTGTGCTTGTCTGACTGCAAACCTGCCTGTCTCTCTGCCTCTACAATCACCAGAATACTAACAATACTGCTGACATTCACATCTATCTATCTATCTATCTATCTATCTATCTATCTATCTATCTATCTATCTATCTATCTATCTATGTATCTATCTATCTATCAAGAATGCTGCTGTCAGATAAAAACAAGGCTGCCTTATTGACGTGTTTATTTGGCTGATTGTTCCTGTATTAATTAAAAATTAGAACTGAATTTAAAAATAGAATAATTGCTCCTGATCTGAATTTACTGAAATATGTTGAACCACAAATACACCCCTTGCGACCATAAAGAAATACACTATACTCTCTACAAGTTACAGTACAGAAATCCACCCAGAATCACCACAGTAACCAGATTAAAGCAACCGCCCTGCTGATGAATCCCGAGCTCCATCAGAGCTGTTAAAAAAAACTTTTTTCAGAAGCTTCAATTCTGTTTCCTCTGGAGAGTTTCCACTGTGCTGTCAAGTTTATGACTACAGTTCTTAGTTTTACTGCTTAAATGTGCGAAGATATTTGCTGCAGTGATATTACTGTGGGCATGTAAATGTTTAAAATGACTGAAAGCAGCCTCTTTAATTGTTAAAGCAGAGTGTACGTCAGTAGTGAACTCGCCTATGTAGGCACATCTTAACTATGCCTAACTGTGCACCCTTTAAAAAGCCGGTGCCTGAAGACACGCACTGTCGTGAAACGCTGATATGATGTTGATATGACTGTGTACAAGTGGTTTGCAGGTCTATTTTTGCTGAGAACTGCGCGACTGTCGCAGTAAAAATAGGCGAGACTCCGAATCTCTAGATGACGCATCATGGCAGCCTCGCTTGACAAGTGCGTGTTCCCACAGGCAGTGTGTTCAGCCGACACATTATGAAAACATTTGAGGGTGTAGTTGCGTTTTAATTCAAGGTTTTAGTACTTCTTTCCCCACACACGTCACAAAACAAACCTTCTGGTAAACACCTTGAATCCCCTTAATAAACACTCTGCATACACCTAGTACCCAATGAGCCACGCCATGGCAACCACCCAAAATAACAATAAGAACCCAGAAACCACCTGGTGATGCACCACAGAGGATTCATTCATGTTTCTTTCTCGAGACTCGAGCAAATTCGTCAGACCATTTAATGCTGATCAAATTAGTTCATGTAGAAATGATACGTGTGTTTGAAGAAGTAATTGTTGATATAACAGTATTAAAGATGAATTATTATATATCAGTAAACTTTTTGGTAGTCCACTCTATTAATATCTATTCAGTGTTGAAATGGTCGCTGGTCGACTGTAGGTGTTGAGGTAGGTGGTGTCTCTGAAGCTCATAGCACACCAATCAGACATTGTCCAACAACAGGAAACTTTCTAAATTTTTCAGTTGTCTCAGAGTGTATGTGAAGAAAAACTGCCCATCACACACTTATTAAACAAATCCAAACAAAACAGTTGACAACTGACAGCTCAAACTCTCTGTAGAGTGAAGAGGATATCTCCTCTAATTTAGAGACAGTCATCAGTGTTAGAAATTAGAAAGGTGTCTTCAAACATGCAATAAAATCTGGCTCATAAAATCACAACCAAAATAAAACATTTTAAAAAAAAACACAAAATCCTCAGCTCAGTTGAGCATGAAAGAAATTAAATTTGGCAGATATAATTTTTACCTGCCAGCAGCATTTGAAAGTCATGTTTCCCCCTCTCTCTGTTTCAGACATCACTGGACTTTGTCCATGTTCTTATCAGATGTTCTGTGAGAGAACATCTTGTTCTCATTCTTTCTGCTTCACATCAGCATTTTACAGCCAACCCAGAGTCAGAGAAAGGAAATTACTCCAAAGATGAGATTAGCACGCGCTGAATGTATTAATGTGTATGGTCGTTGTGAAATTAATCACTGGCAGCCGTGTGTGTGTGTGTGTGTGTGTGTGCGCAGCATCCAAGAACATCAATCAGTTTCACACAGACAGCAAAACAGAGGCAGCAAATTGGCTTGACATTCTGCCTCCGTGGTTAATTGGTTTTAGGTTTGTGTTAAAAAACAAACTGTAATGAAAACAAATTGTAACTAAATCTCGCATTTTTGTCGTCTGCTGTGCGTGAATTTGCACAAAATCATTCACCATTTTTACAAAGAGGACAAGAAGAAGTCAGTTTTTGTGATCGGTTGCCTAGCAACAGTGTGGCGTTAAACCACTTGAATGCTAAACATATTTGGATGATCACCTCATCATCAAAAACATTCACCAGTTCCAGTCGAACAGACTGTGTGCTCTGCCTCTGGGTTGACCCGCTCTCAGTAACTTTCAGCTTATGTTGCTGCCGAATCTGCTCAGACTTATTTTGACTATGATATTCTTTAAAGTGGATAATTTGGAGAGTATTGTTCTAAACGGCTTTATTGAACTATGATAACGATAAAGATAATAATTTTGAGGTGTAGAATTACATTCGCTACTTACACGACTAGGGCTCATAGTACTTTATTGTTAAGATGACACAATTTGTATGCCTCAATTTCATACACACTAGGATAGTCTTAGGCTTGAAAATGACAAGAAAACACTCTTTGAAACAATTAGACACGTCTTGGTCAGGGACTTCCTGTTTGTTTTCAAGGTCCAACATGACCGTGCAATTTCAACCGGGCTATTTTATGCTTTACACTGATTTGTTAATCAAATGTATTTTTCTTTGTGGTATATTTTTATCTACACAGTGCACTTTAGAACAAAACTCTTCTTTTACTTTTGCCATCATGACATCAAATATTGTTCCTTCAAACTGGAGTACCCACAGCTGACTCATCACTCATCAATGTTTATTGTTCATGACCGAATATTTGCTCATGTTTCTTTGCGATCATCATAGAAACACCACTGCTACCTTCAGCCAATCTGTAGCTTTGCTCATCACTGGTATGCAAAGGGGGAACAACAGGCAATATGTCGGGAAATGAAACATGGCAGGAAATTGACACCAGTGTAAAAACATTTTGCCACCTACTTTCCTTCATTTATGTGAACATTTAATTGTATATTCCAGATGGTATTTATGCCCACATTGGACTGCTGTTCCTCTTTTATGTATCTGGAAAAGAATGGACATTAATGCAAGTTGAGGTTTGCTGCTCAGTAGTCAGTAATAGGATACATTTGCTGTCAGCCCAGACCGTAGTGAAATGTTGTTTTAATTCACTAGTAAACCCCACAGACAAGATTGGTCCTATGACAGCTGATCCCGGAGTAATTTTGCCATCCATCAATCCAATCCCACATCATAGACTAGATACATTCCTCAAGTGTTTTTTTTTTTTTTAACATGCCAGTTCAAAGGGGATCCCCAAGTGATCCTAGACCAGTTGGGAAATGCAGTCTTCCCAGCATATCCAAGTTTTACCCATGGATGTCTTCCCAGTCTTTTGTGCTTGGGACATGTCCAGTTGAAAATTCCCAAAGAAGTGGTTCAATTTGGGGGAATTCCTGAACCATCAAAGTTATCCATGTATCATGTAGGGTGAAACCAGCCATCATGCTGACACTGCTTGAATCCACAACTTTACCTTTACAAGAGTCTACCAAGATTAGCCAAGATTAGCCGAAATAGCCAAGAGAGATCAGTCATGATTAAGACCCTAATCATAAATTAAGGTCAGCAATGTTCTATTGAAAACATCGTTGGTAGTCAAAGGTCATTGGGCCAGACAACTTTGGGTCAAACCATTGCTGAAGTGCCTAAAAGGGAATCAAAGTTCATTTACTTGATACCTTTGAATTTCAGACAACAGATCTTTTCACCTCGACAACGGTGACAATCCAAGAGCCAGCGATCAAGGCAAGGTCCGTAATTTCAGAATCGTCCAACCAAGTCCTTGTCCAGCAGGCATTTCACTCAACCCCTACCTTTCACCTTTTTGTTGATGAGACCACAAAACAATTGTTCCAAGATGCCTTTTCAGGCTGTTTTCCTGACTGTGGGAGTCATCTGTTACCCTGCAAGGCAGTTGGATTCACAAGAAGATGGCCAGCCAGAAGAGACTGTTTTTTCTTAAAACATCAATGGTGGCTCTTCGAGGTTAGTGTAGATGTTGCTAGCATCAGCTCTATCAGAACTGGAGAGTTTATTTCATTGAAACAAAAAAAACAGCACTGAAGCCCTTTCGAGAGGGAAAAGATGTTTTCAGTCTTCTCAGGTCTGGCTTTGTAAGAGTTTGCTTTCCCAACAGGTTCGACTAGTGGTAGTGCTCTCCTGCTGTTGATCTGATCGGTTGAAGTTAGTCTGCGATAGACGGTGGTGGACAGACGGTTCATCCAATCACCAGCCAAGTGTTTTTTGACAGCTTCTGGGCCACTTACTTGATGGTTCTGTGTAACAAACCATCTGAAAAAGTTGAGGTCTGATCCCCAGGAGCTCACATGCAAGTACCACCCCAAGAATACTCCAGTACCGGACACTGGTATCACCGATTCAAGTTAGGTCTTCGATCAGAGACGAACACCACGATCTGACCCTGTTATAGCAAATGTTTGGTAGATTTGTCAGAAAAGGCTCTGCTCCTTGAGGGAGCTCCAGATTCTTTCTGATCCCCACTTTGACACAAACATACATGAACATCAAACCTTAGTTAATTCATCAACTCCAAAAACAAAATGAGAAGAAGCAGCATTTAAAGAAGGTCTGGGTTGAAGAGCAGTGAAACTGTCCTTTAAAGAGCCTTTCATTTTATGATTACACTATTAATAACATGCCTGTCATAAGTAGATGTAATGATGTTGCTATCTTCCCTTTGGCAGTCCTCTTCTCATTAACACCTAGTTCCCTTTTATCCCTTATCACTATCATCCCCGTAGAAACCCTGTTAACTTGGCAGTATTAAAACTGAACGAGCAGGGCCTGTTGGACAAATTGAAAAACAGATGGTGGTATGACAAGGGAGAGTGCGGCCTCGGGGGAGGGGACTCCAAGGTCAGATCACCGTAACCCCAACGGGTAACGACAGGCAATGGTACACGGGGGTAACCGGCAACAACCCACAACTTAAATATCAAGCATAAAACACTCCGGATGGCCCCAATGAGATTATAATGAAACCATCTGTTTGATGTAGTACTAACACTGGTTGTGATTTGATTCAGCAAAATGATTCAATCTCAGGCCTTGTTGAAGATATTTCTCACGTTCCTTTGATCCAGGGGGTATTTTACAAAACATAACTGCAGCAGGCCCTATTACCAGAAACCAGCTGTTTCTGCAAAAGGCAGTTTGCAATCAGAAATTTTCACTTAACAAAACAAGCAGCATACTTGCCGCCTGCTTTATGCGATCCGAGAGCCCTGCAGGACATTTATCTGAAACTTGCGAAGGACACTAATTTGTGAATCACAATTTTGCCTGTAATCTGTTTGGCTTCAATATTTTTTATACATTTACCACGATGTTTTCCTAAACCTAACCACATAGTTGTATTACCTGAACCTAAACTAAACTCTGACCGTACGATGAAGGTACACTACGAGTGACGGTGTTACGCTTCAATGGTCATGTTGTTTTGGGAGTCGCTGCCAATCAATCTATTCAGTCGTTTACATTTAAGTGTGCGTTGTTATATTTATACTTTATAGTAGTATGTAGGCATTATATAATTAGGCATATGTACAATGTAGATAATTTATATCACAGGAGAGCAACTGGTTAATTAAGTCTAGCTAACTGACAATAAACCAGGATAAAAAGTAAAATACCCCCTCTGGTCATCTTACCTCTGGAATCAGGTCCTTGTTTCTGGACAGTTTTGTCTCCATCCCCTTGAAAAGTTAAACTGCAGCAATCCTTCAACTTCCATCACAAAATAGTTGATATGTTTTCTGTTTTTTCGGACAGTAAACCCAAAGATCCAAAGAGTGTTTTCAGCTCTTGCCGGTTACCCAAAGTGATATAGTAATACACATCTCGCACGTAGGGAGTCAGGACAAACTGAGCTAGATGGAGTATTAACGCATATCACTTTAATGCTGACATTTCCAAAACAGTTTTTATGTGTTATTGTGCCTGTTTTTTCGTTTGATTTTGTTTTCTTTCTGTTTGTTGTTGTTGTTGTTGTTGTTGAGGTGTTCTCTGTAGCGTACCAAAGCATCTACACTACAAATGCCAATTTTGCTAAAAATCGTTGTTGCTGCCGCTGCTGCTGCTGCAGCCGCCGCTGCCCTGTTGCTGTGCAGCTGAACAATAACATAAGATAACATGGAGGTGCATAATGTTATTTATGTTATTCCCACTCCCCCCTCCCCCTCCCTTCCTCTCATGGTTCTTTGAAGAATCCCAGTAAACCTAGCAGTACTGAAGCTCAATGAACAAGCCGTCTTAGACAAGTTGAAAAACAAGTGGTGGTATGACAAGGGGGAGTGTGGACACAAGGACTCCGGCAGAAAGGTCAGTTCTTGAGGTCGCTCGGCCTGGTCCCGAGGTCATGTGTTGGTTTACCCCCACCCACCTTACCCCCATCAGACCCACAACCCCACAACCCCAAACACTCCAGCAGGTACACTCTGAAAAGAAAAAGGGTTTCCAATTATCTTTCTCTAATTATGGTTCATCCGATTCAAAACTTTGTTTTTGTTTATTAGTAGTAGTAAAGGTATTTACGAAAGGTTAGCATCCTCCTATGCACTCATAATAAAATAGATCCATGACATGGCACCGTCATAATGGTTCCTCTACCTGGACAACTATTTTCGCCCCAGGTATTGAACTTAAATTTGGTACCTAATCAGATTAAGAAGTTGACTTTAACAACAGTTTAAAATCTTGTTTTTGCCGACCTCCAGTAGTTTTATTTTCACTTTGCTGCAGTGATGTCACAGTGTAATACAGGGTGTGTCAGTACACCGTGACATCACTGGTGGGTCATCAAATATTGTCAGTATTTGACGACCTAGAAATGAGACTCAACAATCAACTATCTTTCTCCAGAATCACCTTCCCTGCTTTGATTGTGGTGCAACAACAACTTTCTGCTTCATTACTTCAAATTCAGATACAAAGATTTGAGGCTTGACAAAGAAAAAGCAAATAAAGGGCACTGATTATCCAAACAATAGTAGTTTGAGATGTTGTTTTTAGAGTTGTTGGTAGGTGAATGTTGTTAGTGTTGGACAGATCCAGACTAGCTCTTTCCCTTTGTTAACAGTCTTTATGCTAAGCTAAGCTAACTGGCTGTTAGCTCTAAAGAAACGAAAGTGGTATCAATCTTTCAATCTAACTCTCGGCAAGAAAGTAAATAAAGAGTATTTCCCAAAAGTTTTCCTTTAAGTTCAAAATGTTACGTACAAGTTTGAATACAATTTAAAATTTTCCAATTTCAAACTCAGCATCTTTTTGTAGTGAAGAACTTTTTGTTTTCAGAGTGTAACACTGCTGCTCAGCTGACCGTTCTGAAGAGCTGGAGGATGAAATCAATCAAACATCAACACATTTAATATGAAATGAAATGTGAAAACCTCATGACTCCAATTTGTACTTAAACTGAGACTCTTCTGAAGTGCTGAGTAAACTTAATGAACTCAGCTGCCACAAAACTCGTCACAACCTCTGCGTATAGGCAGATGAATTTATGCAAATTGATGAGAAAATGAGCCGGCCTTTAGCCGATTCTGACAAAGCAGACTTTTTGGAGATAAGGGGTTTTCATGTCTCCAGATCAGTCGATTTCTTCAGAGGCTTTTCTCTGCTCAGCCGTCCTTCTGTTCTCCAGAATATTCTGTGGTCAGCACAGTTCACTGAAGCAGCCGCAGACAGACGGACAGACAAGAGGAAAATGTGACTTTTTACATCACTTTTAATCGCAAATCCCCGCTGCCTTTGGCTGCCACGTTTACATCTATATTTTTAGACTTTGTACAGTTCTCGAGTTTTGAAAAAAGTTTCCAGGCAATTTTTTTTTTTTTTTTTTGTCTTTTAAAGAGAGAAGGAGCTATTCTGGCCCGGAAGAGAAGCCCCAGATTAAAGAGACATTATTTTTACACTCACATCAGATGTAAAAAGTCAGATTTATTTTCCTGTTTCTCTCTCTCTCTCTTTCTCTCGCTGTCACCCTACTTCTCTCTGTTTACGGCTGCTAACCAACAGCTGATGAAATTGAAGCTACTGACCACAGCTTTACCACCCCTCCTCTCTCTCCCCCACACACTCACACACACACACTTGAACGCTGATGTTTTTGTCTCCAATCTGTCATGTACCTCCTGTTTCCTCTGAACTCGCTGTGTAACAGACCGAGACTAACAAACGGGAGAAAAACGTTCATCAGTCTGTCATCAGAGTGGCAGCGAGGAGGAAAGACTTAACGTCAGACTGAAAGTGCAGCCGTGAGACAAACATTTTAACTTTAATAAATAAGCACACAGAGGCAAAACAATGCAGATTAATTTTTTAAAAATCATGTTTTCTCCTTCATGTTTTTTTGTATTCACATTATGATGCAAGAAACCAGATACCAGGGAAACAATACGTGCTCTGTACCGAACTCTGAGAGATTGAGATTGTCACCCAGTTATTTTATCACTGATGGCGTCATTTAAAGTAAAGAAATGCTGAAACGGTTTGCTAAATATACTCGCCTGGCGAGTCGGTACTGCAGAGTACTAATTCACGTTATTGGGCCAAATTTCTGTACCTGAAAGCTCTAAAATTATAAATTAAAGAGAGAGAGCGAGACGTCACCCCTGCAACAAGTCATAGCGAGTCAGGGCAACATGTCGAACCTGAGGAAACACCTGGTTAAACAGCTGATGTCAGCTCTCGTTCACGGAGAGTTGAACCGTCCTACATGAACGTTACATCAACATCTTTGACGTTATCTTAGCATATTTACTAGTGTTAGCTCCGAAATTCCTCACCTTTTAGTACCCTAAAATAGCACGTGAGGTTTTTCAGTATGTCTGAAGCTTTAGTATGAAACCACTATAGCTTGAATTGCAGACTATCGGCGTCGAAATATTACATAATGCAAGCAGTGACAACAGAAATGTTGGTGTTTCTTCTTCTTTGGTTCGAGCAGACTATCGCGGCCCTGTTTCTTTTTAATGCTCCTTTCGATAGTTGTTTTTATTTTTTCAGATAATCCAATACTGTCTTGATATTTCATCAGTTTCTCTGATGAACAGCTTCCTCCTTTGAGGCAATGTCGGTCATCTTTGATGACTTATTTTTTTAAACTGAAATGACATTTTTGTAATTACGGAGAGAGTCACGTTCTGAAAAATGGTGTTAGTTCAAATGTGAATTTACTTACTTGAAAAGTTAAGGTGACAATCCTCACAAAACATTTTCAAAGTTATCAGCATCAGCGGAAAAAAAACAGACGCTAACCTGAACAATTGTGCGTTAATTCTCGTATTTATTTTCCTTTTTAAGAAGAAAAAATAGTTTATGTTGATTTCAGTCTGATGTTAAAGTGTCTTTTAGTTTGATTACATGAAAAAAAAACAACTGAGAAACTGTCTGAGGATAACATGACCGTTTGGAGAGGAAATCCCTCTGATAGGCTGCCCCCCAACCTCACAACACTTCCTGATCATTGACGAGAGGCCCCGCCCACTTTGAACAGGCTGCATGCTGTTGGATGAAGAAAGCTAAGTCACGCCCACTAAGTGATGCATGTGACAGAGGAAAACGCAGCGTCTCACGAGAAACAACCGATCAAATCCCTTTTTTTTCTTAAAGAATTTGTTTTTCCAAGGACGTAACAGTAAACTTATGTTTTTTTTTTTTTTTAAGTTGACTGTGATGAACAGCACAGATGTCACTGTTTTTAATTTACCAGGGAGACAAATAAATCTGATGGTTACTACTTTATACTTGAATTTTAAGCATTCATTAAAAATAAACAGTCTATAGATTTATATATATATTATATATATTTTACTTTTCCCTCACTGTTTTTGCATTTCTGTGCATGAAGTTGCATGTGACAGATGTTTAGATATGAATTGTCAAATGCTGTGATTGAGGGCAATGGAGAAGGTAATATTAGATGTAGGAGGTGATAAATTAAAGGGGTACTTCACCAATTAAGACTCGCAAGAGACAGATCAAAATTCATGCAGCTTTTAGTCTCTAGTATGGGTCAAGCTCTAAAAATGCTGGGTCCTACATGTCCCATAATGCAACTGGATAGCATTTGTTTTCCTCCATTTTATATTCCCATTAAATTATAACCTCAACTGAGTAATCATATCGTATTTTGCCCATCAGACGGCTTTAAATACCGCAACTATTTTCATAGGCGGGCTGATTTAGATGTGTAAATTCAGCGGAGTGCCCCTTTAAATATTCATGTTTTTACTCTACAGTCACATGTTGTCTCTTTGTCACAGCATTTGAAAGTATAAACAGTGTCTGGTCAGTCAGAAAGATTGTATTTGTTTTTTAAGCTTTAAAGATGTTGTAGTTCAAACTGCAGTGATGTCATGACTATCTGCGCCACGATTGGTTGTCCCTGACTCCGCCTCTCTGCGCCGAATAGGACAAGACGAGCGCGCTCAGTCTGAGCAACGTGGCGGGAGTGTTTTACATCCTGATCGGTGGGCTGGGGCTGGCCATGCTCGTGGCTCTGGTCGAGTTCTGCTACAAGTCTCGGATCGAGTCGAGAAGAATGAAGGTGAGTCCAGGAACACGTCATTGATTGATTTCAGAATAATATAAATTGTGGGATCATAATTATTGATGCAACTCATAAAGGTAGAGCTAATTTTATATACTGAGTTGTAGCTTATTATAAAATTACACACACTTAATTTGTTTAGAATATGTTTTATTAATTATTTGCAGCATAATGACTCAATTTAACCAAAAATGTACACGTGATTTATGTAGTTTATGTCATGTAAAACATCGGGGAATACCCGACTAGATTAACAAACAGACTTTCAGGTACATTGGAAGTCATGCTCAAACAAAAGAACAATTTTTGCCTCCAAAAACACTTGGTTAGATTTAGGAAATGATGCTCTGGCCTAAACTTGAGCCTTTTGTAACGTAAAGGATAACTCGTCCACCAAGCGTGTTGTTGTGGGCGCTGAGCTATGACATCACAAAATCACGACTGGTCAGTTACATGGCGATGTCAGATAGTGGTCGATACCGTTGTCGGGAAGAAAAGCGCTAAATAAATACTGTTAATTTGTTGAGTTTCAGTAAATAGACATTTTCAGTCAGCTTCTGTTGCTAACCGTATCTGTGCAAGTAACTGCATGAGCTATGAATTAATATTTCTGGTACACGAGATCTGTGCATCGTATCGTAGTGGTTCTCTATAACGCAGACCCCCCAGCAGCCACAGGCAGGATCGCTACCATCACCGCCATCTGAAAGTGCATCGACTGAACCCTACTTATCTGACACTCTGCTCCCGAGCTCCTCTTTATCGCCGGCGTCTGTATGTGATGAAACTGCAGTCGCAGCCTCATTACAGGCGGCGGCGGTTTATACGGGGACTTTGATGGGCTGCTCAGAAGGAACAAACAAGTCATTAGAGCCATTTTCTCCACAGCAGCAGCACCAGTCTGTTACTCTCATCTCTGCTGGACTGTTGTTATTCTCTTCACATGTGCGTCTGAGCACAAAGACTCAAACCCCCTCGCTGAAGGCGGCGCTGACACAACATGTGTGGAGGATTTCATCAGTCAGAGCAGATGGAGGGCTGCGAGAGCAGGGTTACACTGCGGTTACCTGCTGCAGAGGTAGAGGAGAGCTGCAGCACACACGGGACTAATAGTCAATACAGAGATATACCATCAAACACTCTCTCCTGGTACATTATTGATAATCAGGCATTAATATTACAACACCGTGCGTTCTTTTGTAGAGGAGGAATGAGCCTTTACTCGCTGCAGTTGTTTTAATAGTAACAACCTTGTAGCAGTTCTCTGCGGTTTGTTTATTATAACATCAGTGTACATGCTGTTCTGTTTATACTGTAACAAGACATTAAGTTAAACCCTGTCAAGCAGAACTGAAGGCTGCCGTCTTCATCTCACGCAACAAATAAGACAGACGATTTAGCATTTCCACCTCGAGGGCGGCGGTAGAGGAAGAGGCAAAAGGTCGACGTTACAAGACTAAATTGGCGTCAAACCCAAGAACAATAACTATAAATTTATAATTTTAAAAATCATTCCAACTCAAGTGGATGGTTCGGTCCAAACCACAACTAAAACGGTAACGGCAGCAGCGGGCAATCCAAAATCCATCCGTGCAGTGCTTATTATTTTCTCCGTCTGTTCATCGGTTGGTTGTTAGTTAGTCTGCAGGATTACAGTTTTATTTGATATTGGATCCAGTTTGATTGAATTAAAGGAGACTATTAGGCCTTGGCTGAGGTATGCGCTCTACTGAGTGACATTCTAGTTTATATAAGCTACGTGAAGGCATGTTTGTGAAAGCAATGACGAGTTAAAGCAAGAAAGTTGCCAATTGCCGGTTCGAATTTAAGAAAAACAATTAAATTTCAGGTGCTTCTGGGAGAAAATGCATCAACAGGGATCGCAGTAAGTTAAAGTTCGACGGATTTAGAGTTACAGAAGAGTTAATATTTCGATGAGGAACACGCTACAGCTCACTATTTAGTTACCGTGAGAACTAAAATGTTTTGTATTCAGGACATTTACTCATTAAATGTGCTGTGTGTTGTTGTAACAGGTGGCTGCTCTGCCTGCAGGCTGTAACATTAACAGGCTGTGTGCAGAGACAGCTGCACCGTTGTGTTTTGACAGCACATGTGACAATAACACCCTCTATTAAAGTGAGCATGATGGGCGAGAGACCAAAGAAAGATAGAGACGAGGTCCAGGTGTTGACAGTGATGGAGGTTTACTGAGCTGGATTGTAAACTGTTACCTTGGAGCTGAAGCGGGAGGGAGACGAGTGTTTGACTCTGTTGTTCAGATGTGAAGAGCGCCGGCTCGGAGGTGTTGTGGGTGTCAGAGCTGCTCCAGTAAATGAATAAACCAGGGATTTATTTGTACCAATCTTCTTGACGACTGCTGATGCCGAGCGGCGAGGGAGCGTGGGAGCCTCAGAGGCCTGATACAGGATATTAACTCTGGATCCACATCATTAGTTTCCCTGAGAGGAGACACAGACAGAGAGCTCTGCTATTCAAAAACAACTTTTACTGTTATTACTGTTGGTGATGAATGAGCACACACACACACATATTTTATACTTAAGACTCAAGATTTCCAAGACCTTCAAAATTTTACACTCAGTGCTGAAGGAGTTTTGTGACGTGATGCGAAGATACAGAGTTAGGTGAACGAGACAGGTGCTTACAGGTGTTTTTGAAACAACAGGAAGCTCGTTAATGTTGTTTGGTTGCAGCTGTGACCTAATGGAGGCGATAAAGGTAGTTCAACCCGATTGCTGCAATTTGCATCGAAAATCTTACCTCTTATCGAAGTCGTAACTCGGTCGAATCTGGACATAAAGACATGAAACGCATAATTTTAGATTCAGTGTGACTTAAAAACTAATGTATGCTCCTTAATGTATGAAAACAGTTTGTCTATCTCGAACGATGTGAGTGTAACTACCCACGTCAGAGTCGAGACTTTGCGACAACAACAAACACGGTGGACGAGTTTGTTATAATGTATCTGATGAGAAAGAGGCGAAAGCAGAGGAAGCGTTTTAGACGGCAGATGTCTGTGAGGCCGTGTTGCAGTGCATTTGCAGCATGTGGACGGAAATTCTCTTCACTGACGTTACAAAGGAGAGAAATTAACAAAGAACGCCCTCTGAAATGCTCCCAGCTGGATATTGAGGCCACGTGGAGGTCGAAACAAAACAGCATGACACACGCCAGGTAACAGAGACGTACGCAGTGGACTCAAAGGGAAAACCGTCGTGGACTTGCTGGAAATCGGGATTGGGCTGCCGACTCTTGCTACAGACCTTATGACCCTTCCTCTATCTCCAACCTGAAGATAAACATTTTACTGTCGAGACTCTGAGAGGTGTCGTATTATGTGACTCAACTGTTAAATATAAAAACTGTATTTCTCTACTGAATCTGAGGAGCTGAATGAACTCTGTTCACTGTCTGTTGATCAATTTGTCTTTAATTTTTAACTCCTTTTCTCCTTCTCTGTCTTGCAGGAGCTCATCGATGCCGCCATGATGAGCACCAGCCTGGTGGGCGGAGGAGCAGGAGGAGGAGGCGCATTGGTGGGTGGTTTTGTAGGAGGTGGAGGAGGAGCGTCGGGGCTCGGAGGAGAGAACGGCCGCGTGGTTGCGCACGACTTCCCGAAAGCCGGAGGTCAAAGTTTACCCTGCATGAGCAAAGCTTCCGGCCTGGGACTGTCCTCCACGGGCATGTGATCAAAACCAAGACTCCTGATTGGACGGGACGTTCCGGCCTGTCTGTCTGTCCGATGGTGAGGAAGTCAGAGGAAAGAGGAAGATAGAGGGAGGAGAGGAAAGACAAGAGATAGGGAACTGAGCAGAGGGGAGAGAAAAATGTTTTGTCAGGCAGGCAGAAGGACGTTCACGTTCAACAACAGAACTCTGATGAACAGAGAGCACCTGAACACAACACCTGAGCTCCTGCAAGACGAGCGACTGGGCTTAACGAACTACAAACAAACTGAACTCTTTTTCTACGAGCGTTGTCTTAAACTAAACTCCTCCTCTTCTGCAATAAAAGAACCCAGGAGGGGAAACTAAAGTTTTTTTTTTAAAACTTCTTAACGCACCCACCGTTCTTCTTCTTTACCCCGACCCCGCCCTTCACTCGTCTCCTCTCCCTCCAGTTCAGCAGAAAGCTTTGTCACGTTCACGCTGAATGCCACTTTGATACCTGAGAAGGTTGGAGAAGTCAGAATTTGAGCATGTTAAAAATTTTTAAACACGGACGAACACTTGTGTCGGTGACGAGACGTTTGCTGATAACATTCAGGAGAACACCAGAGGCCTGTACTACGAAACATCACACCCAGGATGTGTCTGTTATCTGGCTTCACTAACCTGGACAATCACAATCAAGTAAGCGGTTACACGAAGGTGGTTATCAAGTCGATACGTCAACCCAGGTTTCCACATTCAGCCACGAGTGCGCTCACGTGAAAGGGAGGTGTTTGCAGAATATGGCCGGTCACAGACAAATCTACTGACAGCAGATCAGAATTAATTGTTTTTTTTAGTTTTTCTGATGTGTGACGAAACAACAACAGGATGCTGTAAAGTTTCAAAGATTTAAAGGGGCTCTGTGAAACTCCGTCCTTAGTTTATGTCTAAACTAACGTTAGCTACCGTTGCTCTGTGTTAGCGGAGCGCAGAGAGGCACCGACTGTCACCAAAATCTGCCTACAGTCCAGCTGCATTAAACAACTTCAACCAATCGAGACCGAGACAGACGAGGAAGGTCTCATTTTTCACGTCACGTTACAATCCGCTTATACGTGGTCAATAAAAACGTGATTAAAACATGTGAATTACTACAAGTTGTTACATAGAGCCCCTTTAAATCAAACATGTGTTCAGGATTTCAATGATGGATACAATGAGAGCTCGACGCGCTGCAGCTTAAGAAAAAACTAAGAATTATTTTTATTATCAATTAACCTGCCAGTTATTTTCTCAATTAATCGATTAGTTGTTTGGTCGATAAAAAAAGAGGTGATGTCTTCGAATGTGCTGTTTTGTTCTACCAACAGTTTAAAATCCCAAAACTATTCACTCATATCGAGCTTTTTTCTTGAAAAACAAACAAATATCGAAACAGTTTATAACATCAGATACATTTTGAGTAGGCTGACCAATCAGTGAATCGACTAATTGTTTCAGAACAGAAAAAAAGTTTTTACTGTTGCTTGCATTCTTCCTGCATTGACAAAGGAGTGAACATCTGTTTGGGTTTTTGTTTTCTCTATTTGTTGTCTAAAGAGCTCCGTAGAAACGAAACACTAAATGTCCACATGATCACACGCGACGCAGCGAACTGAAACTGAAACTCTGTGTCTTGTTCGCAAAGTTTAAGTGTCTGACATACAGTATTTCCTCCGATGGTGGCTGAAGCCTTTAATTAGCTCAGTTACCTGCAGATGGTACCAGGCCTTTATTAGAGGAAGGCCTTTATTTCCTATTCCTTCTGTTTTAAATATATATATAAATATATTTGGTCATATATTAATGTGAAGCCTCCTTCATGTATCTGTTTCAAATTAAATAATAATAAAATAGGACAGTAACACTTAACCAGGATCAGATTGTTACATTTATTTAACTTAAGAATTGAACATTATCACTACTTATTATTACGTACATTATTATTATTATTATTATTCAGTTAGGAGCCCACAAACTTTTTCAGAAAACCTTTGGCCAAGACATGACGCTGTTTGCATCGCTCGGTAAACTCACAGATGGAAACTGTTATTAATCGGCATCGGGGAGAATTTTCCTTTTAAATCTGAGGTTAAGTGGCGTTTAGTGTCGTGGTTAATCTGCTCTGTCCTGTGGTTAAAAAGGCTGAAAGAACAAAGCTCATCGTGGCGGGTCAAGGTCCGTTTCTTCTGTATTTCCTCCTGGACCGAACACACGACGAAGCAGCAGCGCAGTGGAACTTTTTATACTCTGAAACTGAACAAAAATCAGGAATAATACGTTCACATTTGTATGATATGAATGATACATGTGCCGAACTACACTTGTTTGTCTAAATAATGTTATTTTTAATTGATTTTTCAGTTTATGGTTCAGATCAGTTACTCTATTTAATAAAAACTCTTAACTTATCTCGACTTTTGTTTTGTTTTTTCCCTGTCTGGTAATGATGACTCCTGATGTTGACGAAACAATTTAAAATGAAGCTTTCAACCATATTGCAGCAAATGTTTGCTCATGTTTACTTAACTTAAATTACTTGTACTTGTTTAAGTCTTTATTTCTAAAAAGGGACAGTGTACATTAATCAAAATCAAACAAATGTAAACAGCAGCTGAACGGCAAGTTTGATTGCACCATTTACACCAAGTGTTGATTATAAGCTATTGACAGTAAACATGTCAGATTTTACAAATCCAGTAATGAGTAACTAATATAGGCTACTTCTTTGGAGAAAGAAGAAAGTAGAGAAAATCACCAGACTCCCTTTAAAAAACACTCAATTTTGAGACTTGAGCTGACCACTTATGATCGGATCACTCAGGACGGATGGTTAAACCAAACACGAACAACCTCTCGCTCTCTCAGAACCCTCGGCTATTATATTATTTTACATTACATTACATTACATTATATTATATGATATTATATTATATTAGTTCATTCAGAGACCCCCACAAAGCTCAGGTCATAACTCGAACCATGCTGCTGTAGAGTCTAATATTTTCCGAGTGGGTACATGGTGCAAAAAGTTTGAGAAACACCGCTTTAGGCAAGGCAAGTAAATAACATAGCACCATTCACGCAGAAGGCAATTCAAAGTGCTTAACAGGCGTAGAAATACATAAAAAGAGAAATAAGGCATTAGATTAAAATGTTACTAAAAGACAATAAAGCAAAAGGAGGTTATCAAACAGAGTTCTGTTGGATTTTGATCGATATCCGGCTGTCCTCACACCCTGCAGTGTGTCGTCATCCTTAAATCGCTTTTCTAACCACGGCGAGTTGGATAAAAAAAAGATATTTCCTCATCTGTCATGTTATAAAACCTCATGAAATAATTTGTTGATGCTCTGAAGCCACAGGGCGACACCAGATGGGAGGTTAAATCAGATTTTATCTCCCATTTCCAGCTCCACATGAGACGCATTAGAAGTCTTTATTTCAAATCTATTGATGGTAAAAAAAAAAAAAAAAAATCCTCTCTAAAGACCAGCACAGCTCCGTCAGATGAGGCGGTGAGATATCCAGTCTCTCTCCAGTTTAATTATCTGCCGTGACCAATCGGCAGAAATGACACTTTTTCTGCAGTCGGCTGAAAGATGTAACGTGGTGATTGAACCTCTGCACAAGTTTTTTTTTTTTTTCTTCTCAGCTCTGAAAGAAAAGTTGCTGAAGTGACAGCAAATATAAAAACACTGTTTGATGAAATTGGACAGCAGGAGCTTCTCTGATGAGCAGCACTCCAAAAAAACACTTTAGAGACGCTTGACAGCAAAAATGTGGCCACGACGGAGAAACCGAGTCGGATCAGAGAAATCTCACGCCGGTATTGAAATGATAATGCGACGAGAGGCGGGAGAAGCTCAACCTGCCAACACGTCAGCACACATTACTGGAGAAAATCACCCCACAGAAAAGCACGAAGCATCAACACGATCAATACGGAGCTTCAGGGATGTGAAACTAGCTTTCTGAAATCTGACAGCAGCCAGACGCCTCCTCAGGAAACTACAGTCCTTCAATGTCGCTGAGAAACTTTCATTTCTGGGACATGATTACCAACGATGGGAATGAGATCGATTCGTTTATTTAACATGTCTGGTTTGATAATTGATTTGACATTCGATTCGGTAGAAAAGGTCGACGAAGAAATGACATTATTCTCCCATCAACACTGTCTCCAGAGTGTATAAATCTGTCGGGAACTGTAATCTTTATAAACACTAATCTGCATGTGGATGAAAAGGGCGAGACTTTTGGTTTCTGCTTGTAGGCCGAGTTTCCTGGCTGCAGGTAAACAGTCTGCTCGGAGAGTAAAAGAGGCGTTGGCTGAACAAACCTTTTATTTTATCGTCTGAGGAGGATTTAACTTTTTGTTGTCTTTCTGAAAAATTCATCAGTTTTCCTGTGCAGATAGAAAAACGGGAGATTCCTCGTAGTTCACAGAGATCGGCTAAATCGTCAGACGATAGCCGATGGTTGATTGTTCCCCCCCAGTATTACACTGTAAACGCAACTGTGTAACCATTAATATCACATTTTAAAAACACTTTTGCAGTTACAGAACGGTTTTAGGGGACTGACGCGGTGAATCCCCTGTGATTTTACAACCCCCGAGAGGAAAACAGGAGAGGGCGATGAAAAGTAGGAGTCTCCCGGGTAAAATCGGGAGGTTTGGCAAGAATGTCGCTGTCGTGGAATAACTTTTTACCAATAATTGAATAAAATACAGAGAGAATCTGACAAATACAATCTTTTTATACTCGTTTTACACCAACAGCGCCTTTTCTCCCGCTTTTAGACACCTGTTCCTCATACGAGTCACAACTGACCAATAACACGAGTTTCCCCATCTCCAAATCCAAAAGGTGCTTTAACACCTGTAACTTCCTCCCTGCTGGGGTTCCTGGGGGGATATCGGCTCACTACTTATCCTTAATTTGGCAAAAACAAAGTAATCTGTCGAGGGAAGTAGATCTCTGAAAATCTTGCATGAGCACTCGTTATCTTTGTTTGCAGCTGAGCATTAGTCTCTGAATCCTTTTTTTAAAATCTTATTTTAATTCCTGTTGTTTTAAATCACTTGTAAAGCACTTTGAATGTCATTTTAAGTTGTTTGAAAGGTGTTATATAAATAAATTTGATTGATTAAGTGATTGATGTACATCGATTCTCCATTTTGGACTCTTCAGCTCTTCCTTCCCTCAAAGTCAACACTTTAAAGACGGATATCAAAGAAGTTTTTCAGACTTTCTGCAAGATTTTCAGAGCTCTTCTTCCCTCTCGTGATATAATTTCGATGATTTTAGCAAATTATTTCGCTGTTTTAATGCTGATGTGACCGGACGTTAATCCCTATTTGTACGATGTGTTGTGTCGAGGCTACAAAGAGACATCACGTCTTATTGTACAGCGAGAGAAAAAGACTTTGTGTTTCACAGACAAACTCGAGGCTTTTTCATCTGATTTGTTTCAGACTAAAGTTCAATAAAATGAACATCTTTGCTGTTGATTCCCCTCCAGAGTCCTTCAGCTCGTTCCCCTTTGGCTCTTTCACCTTTTCTTATATATATTTTTTTATTTCTTTGCTTTATATCGATCCATCTCTCGGTGCAATGTCTTAATTTCCACTTCTCTCTGTAACTTTTCTTTGTCTTTCCTGCACAAAACCCCGATCGTCTTTCGTCGTTATCTTTCTCCCCCTGTGTCTTTGTGTCTTCGTCCTTGTTTCTCTCCATTAGCTTCTGCTCTTTTTCGAGCTCCCGGGACCTTTCATTAAATGGTTTGCTGTCCTGAGGGGGACATCATATCACATAACGCCTCATTACTCCCCCGGCTGTGAGGGAGGACGGAGACAGACGGGGCCGAAACAAAGCCGACAATTAGCCCCAGAAAGGCCCTGATTAGGAGTTTGTGGCCCATTACTTTCCACCGCTCACCCTCGTCGAGACTTCCAGAAGAGCGGCGGTGATGAGGAGGAGCGGATCCCTGAGGGGCTGCCGGAAAAAACACCACACCAGCCTTCACTGTGAAGAAACACAGAGACGACTGAAATAAAACAAAACAAGCGGAAATGAGCTGAACGAGTTCTGGCACACGGAGAAACTTCTGAGTGGCAAAAGTAAGAAGAAGAGTCAGTAAAGTTAACATCCACTGTGTTTTCACACATTGTTGATGTATTATTAAGTATACCAACAGCCCTTTCAGGCACTAGTACTTGGGCACAGCAGCGCTTATAGCTAAATGCTAATGTCAGCATGCTAACAGACAAGTCGGGTGTAGTTTTGTAGTCATTTCTGGAGCTCCATGCAGCTCCTCCGGCGTAATCCAAGCCTCTAAAAGCCCCGAGACCCCAAACCAATCTGAAAGACGTTCACCTTGTGATGTACTTGTATGCGGGCACCACACTGGGAAGGTCATGAGCCACCAGTTAACAACTGACCAGCTCTCCTTTCACACAAATGCAGTTGTCAATATGAGCAGATTTATTGTGATTTTCATCTTTTTTACTACCTTTATCTGAGCCGAGGTGGCGGCCATGATGGTGTTGATGAGGAGACGATGTAGCTCACTGAGCGGTTTAACACAAAACCAGATGATATTTTACTTTATTTAACACAAATTGACACTTTATAGACTTGAAAATGTATCTTTTCAATTGACAAACATCATGTGTGTGATTCATGACACAACACGTGTCCCTGTTAGCTTGTTGGCTAACTCCAAACGGAGCATTTTATATAGATGATTAGATTAGATTTTTATAGAATAAGCTCATCTAATAGATGTATTTATACTTTAATGAGATGCTTTCAGGCTTTTATGTTTTTGTTTACTTTCAAAGGAAGATAAATCTTGAGTTTCACTGATCTCTGCTCCACATTGACAGCGAGAAGAAATCTATTTAATAATGATAATAATATAAAATCTATTTAATCATTTTCTATCTTCCCACTCTTGATCTCTCCGTCGTCATCGGCCTACTTCTCCTCCAGAGTTAACAGCCCGGGGGTTATAGGAGAGACATCTAAAGGAATCTGATTAATGTAAGGTGGATTTTCAATTAAAAATAACACAGCACACCCCGGAGAAACTCCTCATCCTCCCCCGTCTCCCTCCGCCGGTGTATATCTGCGTGGTAGCTGGGCGTTTTAGAGGAGGCTTACAGACACATTACACCCCCTCGGTCTGGGATCTCTGTCAGTTTCTTGTAGCTTTCGTCACAGTCTGCCGCTCGAATCAAAACAAGCCCGTCCTCCCCGTGGCTCTTTAAATGGCCGGATGTGCAGCTATAAATGCAGCTCAACCGGCCTCCTCCTACCCATCGTTCTCCCCGTGGTGTGAAATCCTACAAGACTCGGAGACGTCGTCGTCGTTCAGGAGGTTTCATTTTAACTCCCCTCTGTACTGAATCCAACGGTGTGGTCCGTATCCTGTTCTTGTCTACACTGTGGTGTTTGTGAGAGTTGGTTTAATGAAATCAGAAAAAAACAGAAACATCTGATCACTTACCTCCGATGGTTTCTTATTTCTAGTGTTTTCTGAGGTGTAAAAGTTGTTGTGTGGATGAAAACCAAACAGAAAAGTTGTATAACGGTGAATAAATCACGACGTCCATGATATACGTGACTTAAAGATACCATACGCAACATTTCTTGCTTTTAAACATCTAAAAACAACTAGACCTTTGAGTTGTGTACGTACATTATCACAAATGTTTTCCAACAATGTTCAAACTACAAAAAAGGTAACTGTTTCATTTGGACGTCTGTCGCTAAATCTTCTGGGTAAACATCAGCGGATATGAAAGAAAGAAAGGAAAGCTAATTCACCACATCATCAAACTATGACGTTTGTCTCTTATTGTTTTGATTAAGAGACCTCTGGTGGCAGAAAAACTGAGCGAAGAGCTGAAGACATCAACACCTTCTCTCTCCCAACTCGTGTCAGTATCATAAACTCAGATTATTTTAGGTGATATTCGATATATCGGCTTTTTGTCGAGGGAACCTGGACGACGCTCACTTCAGTTAGCGTACAGAAACATCACTACACCACTCTGCTACAACATATAATGACTGCTGGACTGTTATTAACGTCGTGAACCAGCCGCAGTTCGGTTTAGGAAAAGATCTTACATGTCTTTTAACACTGTTTTCAGTCCGAATCCTCTCTTAACGTCTTTCCAGGAAAATCTGTCAGTGATCGTGAATACACAGAATAACATCATCCTTTAACTTTAGGCTAGAAAAAATGGGATGTTGAGTAAAGAGTCAGCTGCAGGTTTTTGTTCCCCGTGCTGATCAGCATCGTTCAGCTCCTCCCATCGTCTCTGCAGCTCCATAATTGCAGTAATTCAGCACACGGTGATAATAATAATCAGCTCTATCTGCGGCTGCTGATAACGACTCTCCGCTCTGACGAGTCACTGTAAACCAAAAGCCATAATTACATTTTGCACGCTTTGATTGGCTTTTCGTTAATTCCCTGACAGCCAATCGGCTCGGCTCCTCTGTCTGGGTCGCTCAACTTGGCGTCCATGTTTGATGGTCATTTTTAAAACCCCCCATAATCCTCTCTGAGAGGCTGAACCCGGCTGCCTCGCCGACGCCAAAACACACAAAAAGCTTATTTTTCCTCTCCTTCCTGCGGCGGTCTGACAGCTTCAGTGTCGTTTCCATACTTTTCTTCTTATCTGACAGTTTTCAACAGATGTTTCTGCGTAATTCCTCCATAAATCTGCTTACACGGCTCGTCGTTATGTTGTGTCATCATGTGTGATTTCTATAATCCCTCAATACAAACCGGAGCTCCGTCACGCCGTGTCTTCTGTGTGTATGCATGTTGTTACGTGTGTGTGTGTGTACAGGCGTTAATGTGGTTATGAAAGTGTGTATCGTGTTGAGTTCTGGTCCACTCACAGAGAAGAACGTTGACCGCGTTAGATCGTGTTCAGTACCTGAAACAGAGCAAACGTGCCGATTATTAAAGGACCAGTTCACCAAAAAAAGAAAGAAAGAAAACCCGGTCATTAAATGAAGTTTCGTAGTCCACAAAACATTCCTGGAGCTTCACAGCAAAACAGCGACGCAGCGTTCTCCTAAACGACTGAAGTAAATCATTAAAAACAACACAAACAAAACATCAAATGGCTCCGTACAGCTCGTCCGCGACGATCAAAGTCTCGAGAAGCCCTGAAGATCCCAAACTGGTACACTTACACTCTGAAGAAAACAAACACCGAAAACAACGGGCACAAGTGATACTTGGCTTAGAAGGTTAGACAATTAAGGGAATTTTGGGGGTCCTTGTTTCATTTTGCATCTTTAAAAAACAATATAAGAGGCGTTTTCCTTCCGCCTACAGCTACACCGCCTGTTCATGGCGGGAATCTTGCAGTGATATCTCGGCTCGCCGTCTGTGTGAAAGTTACAGAGGTGGATCCGCCAGCGGAGGTAGTTAGACGACGTCTGTGTGAAAGGGGTAAGACGGCAGCGTGGGTCAGGAGTGTGACGGTCTGATGGCGTTCAGTCTGACAACTAAACAGATCCTTCACTCATCAAATAAAAGAGAAAATGTCCCACACTTCAACGCACAGAGCAACGTTACAACACCAAACAACAGTAATGTGGCAGCAGGTCGTGTCTTCAGCATCTTATATCTTGTCTGTCTGTCCTACCGACCCTTTGTTACATTTCTGCCCCGGAAAGATGTGACGCGATTTCCAGCAAAAAACTTAAACTCACTGTGTCTTCGTCACCTTCCACTATTGTGTTGTTGTAGTTTCTGTCTCTGGAAACGTATATATATAAAAAAAAAATCACCAAACTTAATGAGGAAACGTCTCCACGATGGTCAGCCCTCCTGACCGAACTTCCACGCTGCATGGTGGGTCAGGATCTCAATCACAACACTTTATAACAGCATCCATATGATTATAAACAGTCGGCGGATACATTTTTTTTTATTTACAGGTGGAAACATGCAGATCTGAACGTTACGATGTGTGCTGCACGGCTCTTTTGGTTCCCGACATGCTGTATAAATGACACACTGAAGCGGCTTCATGCCGGCGCTGCTTGGCTCAGTGTGAACAAGCAAAAGCGGCGTAAAGGCGAGCCTTCGTTGCGGCGATATTGCGAAATCGGCGTCTGAAAAGGGCTCGTGTTTTTAGTTTTGGCCCTCCACGGAAACAAGTGTTGGGCCCTCTCATGACTCGGGGGCCCGGGAAAGAAGAAGGCTAGGATTGTCAAACCATCAAATCAAACAGACGACCGCTCGACCTCCTGAGCCACAGCCGCCCTGTGGCGATTAAAGGAACGTGTCACCGAGTTTTAATAGTTTTTGGACAGCAGTGGAGCTCTGTGTCACAGAGGAAGAAGATCCTGACAGACGGCGTGTCGTGGAGTGAGCATCGGTAATAATGGCGGCTGCCTCTGAGTTCAGGTGTCGGCCGTGACACCTCCTCAGCCAGCATCGGTACAGAAACCTTCCTCCTGAACAGCCTGCTGAATATTCAGGTCACTGTTCTCACTGCTCATGTTCACTGATGAGGTGAATCCAGGTAAAAACACAGTTTCCCCTCAAACTGAATACCAATTAGCACACAGCGGGAGATAAAGACGAGCTGACTGGAGGAGAAGTGGAGGATTTGAGGCTTTAAGGTAACTGAATGTGTATTTAATGGAGCTGTGTGTCTAATATTTTATACATTAGTGGAGATGTTTATTAAAAGGAGCTCACCTCTCCAGGCTGGCCTGTCAGCGGTCCATGTCCTGAACCACAGTGACACCAAGTGGACGTCTCGAGAACTGACGAAACAGATCAACAAGGTCTTTTTAACATGTTGGAGCAGGGAGAGCTCAGATGTGGAGGAAGTATTCAGATCTTTCAGTACTACACTGTTAAAATACTCTGTTACAAGTAAAAGTATGTAGGCTGATTTTCAGAATCCCTCTGGACTAACTGCAGGTGACTCAGATCACCTGTGTGCAGGTGAGGAGACTGACTCCTGATTGAGGAGTGGAAGCAGCTTGGGGCACAAGATAACAGCCGATCAGGTGTGTCCTCGTCAATTCACACCTGGCATTTAAATGCGTCTCGAGCGACCGGATCTCACTTTACCGGCTGTACATGCAAATATTTTACACAAAGAAATGTGTAACATTTGCCGAATGAACAAGAAGGCCTAAATAGTTAAGAATTTGTTGTATACAACGTTTCACAAAGTTGATACAGTTTCTCCCGAACAACAAGTCTCAGAATTGAGTGTTTTTTCAAGGGAGTCTGGTCACTATTTTCCACTTTGTGTCTAAAGAAGTAAGCAGCAAATCCTCACACTTGTGGAGCTGCAACCATCAAATGTTTTTACATTAAAAATGACTTCAACAATCAACATTAGCAGCCAATTCAGTGATGCCCTCAGACAACAGACTGCTAAACAATAAATTAAGCAATCAATTACTTAATTTTCTGTTAATAAACTAACTGATTAATAAAGTAATTGTTTGAGCTGCACTTATATAAACTGCTACAACTTAGTGTTTTTAAATAAACATTAAAACATTTGTTTGCTTATTTAACTTTGAACTATTTATTCATATTTTGCACTGAACCAAATTTTTATTCTATGGTTTGATTTATTGTTTAAAAACCCCAATTTAAATGTCTTTACGCTGTCTTTCCGTTTCTTCTTTCAAATTATTATTGATTAAGACTTTTTAAAACAAGTTTAACGTCTTCAGGGTGCAGTCTCATGAGGTCTATGATCTTTTTTACGCTTTATGATGACAAAGAAGGAAAAAAAACTAACAGAAAGGCAAACCTGCCTTTTTTAACCGGTTTCCCCACTTTTAAAAAAATCTGCATGTACGTGTTAATTTTGGTGTAAAAGTTGTGATTGTTAATTTGTCCAAACTCCTTTAAATTTAAATGCGCAGTATGTAATTTCTGCCACTAGGGGTCTCTCAATCAAAACAAATCAAAAAGCTGTGAGCGCACAGGATCCTGGGAGTCGTCTTTATAGTTAACAGCCACCGCTGCTGATAAAAATCCATCTATGTGACCAAAACAATGATCTGACTCACAGGATTCACTCAGCGTATGTAAATCTGTTTGTGGACTCTCATTACAACATGTGGATTATATCACGAGTCAGATTTTTGTTTTGCGGTCGCTGGATGCGGCTGCAGAGCTGCTGGATGTCGCCCTGCTTTGCAATTCAAATTCCTTCTGCAGCGCCGGAGTGAGAGTTTTAGTAGAGCGAGGAACAGACAGACAATCTCCACTTAACTCTGACTGAACTGCAGGTTGTTGAGTTTCCCGTCTGACACTCAGACTGTCGTCCGTCTCCTGGCGATTCTGCTGCTGGATAATTAGTCCGCTGAGGTTACCGACAAAACACTTCACTGGCAACATCCTCCCCGCGGGAGAAGCAGCAGAGAGAGTAACAGAGTGTCGCGATCGACCATAGTCAACAAGCAGAGAAGACCAGGCTCGTATGGAAAATAAATAATGTGAAGAACGACAGGGCTAATCCAACACTTCTTATCTATCATGTTTTCTTCTCTGTTATCTTTCTCTGATTGCATTTCTTTGTTTTGGCTTCGATATTGTTGGCACGGTTACACTTATGTAACCCACAGACGATTATGTGAGGGAGAATAACACAGACCAAAGCGATACCAAAGAATAAACAGTAATGAAAGAAAGAGCTAAACATGGTTTAGGATCATGGCAACGAGTCTTTATTGAAATCATCTGTGTGCATTTAAAATATAACGATATATTACAGACATACAGGAATTAAAACGTTTGTTGATGGAAGTTTCAGAGTCAGACAACCATAAATAAAACCAAACCAGAGGTTTTGAATTTCTGTTTAGCAAATCACACACACTTTGCATAAATGCTGCTCATTTTCAAATGAGCAAGAATCTGAAACACCGGAAACTGATTATCATTACTGCAAAGTACATGTGATGTTTGTCAAGTGAGCCAAAACCTGAAAAAAAACAGCGATGTGTTCCTTTAAAACAGTTTGTAGTATCAAAACACTTTGTTCATCTGAGCTTCATAAACTGAAGAGTCTTCAGCTGCAGACACATTATACGTCTATACAGTTCATTACTGAGCATCATTCAGTCTTTACACAACTTGTCGGGGTCACCGATCATCGAGGGCCGAGGCAAAGCTCTCTTAAAATAAAATACAAGTGGATCTTGAGTTAAGACTTTTTTAGCTTGTTCTGATTTACAGGCTTCTGGTGGCACTTTAGGGATGAGCTGTAAACCAGTGTGTTCCCACTTTCTTTAAAAGGTAATGTTACCATATTGATCTGTCGTCTCTTTGTAGTCGATCTGTCGTCTCTTTGTAGCTAATCTGTCGTATTTTTAACTAAATCTATTGGCTCTTTGTAGTCGACCTGTCGTCTTTGTAGTCAATCAGTCGTCTCTGTAGTTGATTTGTCGTCTCTTCGTAGATGGACTAGAGAGACGACAGGTGGACTACAAAGAGACGATCTGTCGTCTCTCTGTAGTCCATCTGTCGTCTCTTTGTAGCTAATCTGTCGCCTCTTCGTAGTCCATCTGTCGTCTCTTCCATCTGTCGTCTCTTTGTAGTCCACCTGTCATCTCTTTGTAGTCCATCTACGAAGAGATGACAGATCGACTAGAAAGAGACGACAGATGGACTACAAAGAGACAATCTGTCGTCTTTTTGAACTAAAATCCTTGGTCTAAAAATCATATCCACCTGGATAAAAAATAAGTCCCTTTAGAAGAAATAATAATCTGGTCCTGATTTTTCTTTAAATATTTTGTAATATGTTTTATGTATTTTTTTTTTTTTCGTTAGGTGTGTGTGTGTGTTTTATGTGCGTCTCTTGACAAAGTTTCCCTTATGGAAAAATACAATTCAAGTTGAAAGTTATGGTAAACACTGAATGATGGTCAGCGTGTACCACAGAAACAGTCCGTGTAGCTGCGTCATAGACTCACGGTCGTCAGCAGAGACGAGAACCGTAACAATAAAAACATGAGGGTTTCAAAACAGAAGCAAAGATGTCTCACTCTGCTCTCATTTCCTGGCACCACAGAGAAGAAAAAAACCAAAAAGTTTTAACCCAGATTTTTTTACAACAGAAAGTAAAAATAAATACATAAAAAAAACAACAAACATCTGTAAATGTTTCTTACCAAACTGAGTTTGGATTCTCACATTTTTTCTCGTTTCTCTCAACAAATCCATGAAAACATCAAAGTCAACAATGAATTGATTGTTTAAAGTGGTTAACGTTATTGTTCATCAGCTGTAAGTATGTGGTGAGCCCCTTAATCCAACATGTTTATGTACAGTCATGTTTGTGTTTCCTGCCACAAAAGAAAAATGATCTGTGAAAAAGATACTTTAGATAGCCGGGCTAAATTAACTTAAACCCAGAGGTCAAAGTAACTGTTAAACAATGAATAGATGACAAAAGCTTAACAGCTCACAATCTGATCCCACTCAGTGACATTTAAAACTGAAAGAGGAGATCCTGATCCTGTTGTGTGATTAGCAGACACCTTCAACTAATCTGCCCAACATTGAGGACATTGAGTTTATTTCCTCTACATTTTGTGAAATTTGTTTGAACTATGGCAACGAGTCATCGATTCAAGTTTCGATTGAAAAGGTGACCACGCTGCTATCAAGTTACACCGCTGCCTAACGAGTGTGACCTAAAATCCTGCAGGTTATTATTTATTCAGAGCCGATCCAGAACAGGGTTTCGTGTGACACGCCTAGACTGCACCTGCTCTAAACACAATTTATCTCACATTATCAGACATGATTATCAGCCGCAGCGCCGAGCATTTTGACACAGTACTGACAGACACACAAACACACTGTTGGGTTTGATTGTTTGTTTTTTACCATGAGATTTGTTGACAAGACATCCTGTGCAAAAACAAGCTATATTTCTAAAGTCCTACATTCAGAAAATACCCTCTCAAATACAGAAAGCTGGTTATAAAGTTAGTGATGGCGAGTGAAATTAATGTTTTCACAGAAAAACACGTTCATTTTCTCACCACCTTCAAGAGGAAAAGGGAAACAGTACATTGGAGGCGTAGCAGAGCATCTCCTTATTTTTGATAATGATGGACAGTGTCTCCATCCTGGATAAAATCCTCACTTAATTTAATACTCTTTCATTGACACCAAACATCAGTTTGTAGTCCTTTTGTTTCTCACTGTAGTAGTTTTGTGCATCTTTGCATTTATGTCTTTGTGGCCACTTTGCGTCTCTTTGTAATCATTTTCTTTCTCTCTGTAGTCATTTAGTGTATCTTTGTAGTCATATTAATTCACTCATTTTGCATCTGTTTGCAGTTTCTCTGCAGCTTTGTGTGTCTTTTTAATTCTCTCTGTAGTCACTTTCATTTGTTTTAAGTGAATGTGCCTCTTTGTATTTATTATGTCTCTTCGTAGTCGTGTCAGTCTCTTTGTAGTGATATTTTGTCTCTTTGTAGTAATTATGTGTCTTTGTAATCGTTTTATGTCTCTTTGTAGTCGCTTTGCATCCGTTTGTACTCATTTTGTTTATCTTTGTAGTCATCTTTTGTCTCTTTGTAGTCTTACTGTGTCTCTTTTCAGTCATTGTGTCTGTGCATTTCTGTGTTGACGTTTTGCATCTCTTTGTAGTTATTGTGTGTCTTTGTAGTTGTTTAATTGTCAATTGAAATCTGTCTTGAATGCTCCTTGGATGGATTCACAGCTTTTTTGATTTCTGAAAGTTATCCAATCTGCTAAAGTGGCTTGAGGTGATTAAGTGTTCGAGAGTTTCCCTCAGATTTCAGTCCAACACCTGGACGACACATTCAGGTGAAGGTGATTTGTTTTGTGTGAAAGGCAGTTGGACCTCCTGGATGAACTGAAACGTTGTCGAACTAAAAGCCCAGACCTTTAAAAAGGTGCACAAGGTTTATAACATCAGTCGTAGCGAGTCCAGACAGGAAAACACAAACCTGCGTCTCTGCTCTCCTTCTGTCTCTCTCAGCTGATGATGAAGACTCTCGGTCCCTCCTCTCTCATAGGAGGAAGACTCTCTATCACCATGTTGTCCATCAGTCCGTATTTATCCTCTTTTTTATTCCTCCATCCTCCATCTCCTTCTGCTCGTCCATTGGCTGAAATCTCCTCTGAGAGCCCCTCCCTCTCCACCGGCTGAGCCAGCTGACTGGTCAGCTCCTTCATCGTCACCTAAAAGACATCGAAGCAGGTTTGACCTGTAACTGTTACAGACTTCCACTATGCCTTTTCTTAATGTTAGCCATACAGACGCATTAATGTGGAGGGGAGGGACCACCAACCTGCAGCTCTTTGAAGAGGTGGAGCATGGCCACACCCACCACGATGACCAGGAAGGCTCCCAGCGTCGTGACCACGTCCACAGGCCTCATGCTCCTCCACTCCTGGAAGAGGATGATGGAGGTGGACAGAACCACGGAGGTGAAGAGGACGTAGTAGATGGGGTAGACCAGCAGGGTGTTGAAGGTGTCCAGAGACTTGTTGAGGTAGTTCACCTGTGAGTGGCAGGAGCACACCTTAGTATCTGAAACTGTTTCAGTACTTATTTTCCACAGTATAGATACACCAGCTGTGCTTTCTCACTCTCTTAAAAGACTTAATCTAAAGAGAAAATAATGACTGATTCTAAAAAAATAACAAAGAAAGATTACACCCTCGATTTTTCCCTGCAGTATCGAAAACTGTATCAAATATCGACATATTTCAAGGTATTTTATCGCAGAGAGAAATTTGAGAACTGGACACCGACCGTAGTTTTTCTTTATTCACCTAACCCAGATTTTTAACTACGATCCCTCCACACACCAGTCAAATGTCACAGTGAAGATGATATTTGACCTTTTGGATACAAAATGCCATCACTTCATCATTTCATCTAACTAGACATTTGTCCAAAATGTCATAATTATCATGTGAAGTACTCTATAGGAAGCAGTGAGGCATTTGTTCTTCAGTTCCTTAAAAGTTATATTACAGTTTTTATACAACTTCCAGGGGAAAGCACGCCACCAGAGCACTTCAATAAGTGGGAAACACAAACAGCTCTCTGTTCCTTCAGGAGTTTATTTTCTCTTTTAGAAAGACGAGTGGGCATCATGTGACCTCACAATACACATTTTTGTCCATAACTCAACATATGAATTGTCACTTCATCCGTCAGTCCAAGTGGACTTTTGAAAGTTTTGCGTTCTTGAACTACAGGTTGTTTGCACATGATATCATGTCACCACGAAGAACTGGAGAAGTAGAGACACATAAAGGCGAGAAGTTTAAAAAAGTCACGGAGAAACGGTCGCAGAGATGGATTAAAAACCTCCGTCTAAAGTCTGGAGGAGCGGAGTCAGACAATGCTTGTGCATGCAGCGACCACTTTGCGAAAGGTAAGGCTGCAATCGTTTTGCTATCTGGCTAAAATCTACAGAAATACAGAAACAGTTATAAGCCTCAAGACTCTTGTACGCCTTCATCTGGCTAGCCCCATCTGACAATCCTGCGTCATCTGGATCACGTGGCTGCTAACAAGCTATAGTGCTCATGATAAAGGGGGTACCAGCTGCATCGGAAAACGAAATCAAGTACCTGGTGTGAGAAGTGTGTCGATTTAGGGCCGTAATAAGCTGTGGGAACACGGCAACTTATAAGAAACCTAAAAGAAGGGGAAGTTTACGGCTCACCTGTGTTACTATGGAGACGATGAGAGTGAGCAGCAGGATCCAGGTGAGAGGATTAGCAAGCACTGAAATATCGTACATCACTAGACAAAGAGAGAAAGAGGACAGTGAATATTAAGAGACCTGCATCGAGATATCGTCATTTTTATTCCATCTTCCTCGTCAAAATCTGACGCCTACATCACCCACAATGCAACTCAACTCCAGTAATGAATCTGTATTCATTTTTTTAATGTATAGAAACATGGGGAAGTATTCGGTCTCTCACCAGTGTTGATGGCGATGGCGAGGCCCTTCACGGAGGAGACGGTGAAGGCTCCGAGCAGCGAGCAGATGCTGATGTAGACGAGGATGTTGGAGTGACCGAACCGAGGAGAGAAGTACAGAACCAGAGCCGCACACAGAACCAACACCAACGACATGTAGACCAGGAACCCTGACACACACACACACACACACACACACACACACACACACGAGACAGAGTCAGTACTGAAAATCCAACGCAATAAATCGGCCACCACAGGAAGCTGACAGTCACCAGGTGAACCGCCTCTCACCAGGCTCCAGCAGCTTGTTGGTCATGTCCCGTAGTGATGTCACTTCCTGTTCCTGCGGGGCGTGGATTACCAACAAGATGCTTCCCAGCACGCACAGAAAACAGCCGAGCTTCCCCACCACGTTCAACACCTCCCCCAGCAGGTGGGAAGACAGAACTGCACTGAAACACACACACACACACACAATCAATTTATCAAACAATCCTCAACAGCAGAGACAAATAAAACTACTCCTGTGCTGATAACTTGAGGTTAAACTGACACTACGGCTACCTGATGAGGACACTCAGAGCGCCCAGCGGCGTCACCAGCGTGGCCGGAGCAAACATGTAGGCGGCAAAGTTACAGACCTCTCCTGCTCCCACTGCAGAGACGGAGAACAATGCTGAGTGAACCACATTAAAATGAAAACATCATGTGACTGCTGATAACATCCGTAATCATGTTGAACCACAAACACGTCTTTTAAATTCAAATGTAGAACAAATAACAGTCAGTCAGATGAGAAGATGGATATCAGTTCAAAAGGTGCAGGTGTGGTTTTAGCCAAGTTTAGTACCAGTGTGGGGCAAGTTACTCCCACTGGTTACTATCATTTGAAAGTAATACGTTGTTTTACAGTATCACAGTCTGTGCAGAGTGATGTGTTACAACAAAATAACCACAGAGGTCCGACTGGGTGTTTTAAAATAGAAGAGCGTCATATTATTTCCTCCCACAGCCTCAGATTAACACGATCGCCATTGACTATGAAACCTTTTAATATCATTTAAAACGTATTGATTGGCTCCCTTTTTTTTATCTTGGATTTAATTTTTTTTTTTAATTCGCCAGATTTTTGTTTTCACTTGGCTTCACACACAAAATAAAAAATGTTTCTCCTGGAAAAAAAATAAATAAATCACCCTTCTTCACACATGGAAAATTATTTTTTTTCCTTCTGAAAAAACATTTTTCATTTGATGAAAAGGAGATATATTTTCTCCACTCTCCAATCAAATCTTAAATCATTTATTTTTCACTCAGTTTTCACACTCTCTCTCATATATATATATATATATATAATATATACATTTCTTTATCCTGGCAAAACCACTCATCCTTGTCAGGGTCAAGGGCGGGGGGCTGGAGCCGATCCCAGCGGACATTGGGCGACATACAACCTGGACAAGTCGCCAGTTCATCACAGGACTCACATACGGGGACAAACAACCATTCACGCTCACAATCACACCTGCAGACAATTAAGAGTCACTGATTAACCAAACACTGCCGTGCCGTGCCGCCCCTTACAGACTAAAGGAATATAAATTATCGAGGACACAATTTAGGACTTTATGCCAGCTTCAAAGGCATAAGAGTGGATGGCAACAAACATTAATTTACTTTTTTTGGGAGGAATTTCTTGAAAAGTGTTCAAAATTCGTGCTATGTTTCGATGGAGACGTGGCTACTGTGTGGTTTGCTGCCATGGCCTCCATAGTTTCCACTGTAAAAACTGAGAGCAGCTGCAAAATAAACAACACAAAACAGCTTTTGCTTTTAAACAGGTGTGATCTGAAGGAATTAAGTCTGGATCGCACAAACGTTTTAATAGAAGCTGCTGTCAAACTTTTGATTAAGCCAGGCTAGCAGTTTCCCTCTGTTTCCAGTCTTTGTGCTAAGCTATGAACCTCCGCGTCTTCTCACCTGACTCTGTGTCACAAAGTGAACAAAGTCATTTCCTTAAATGTCGTTTCTTTTCCTGTGATTTTCTTCACAGAGCTGTGAATTATGAACTCAGACAGAAATAAAACTCTTACTGGTTAACAGGCCTCCCCACCACAGCCAGTCCTTCAGGTAGCCGTGACCTCCATCCCCTACAAACACAGATACACGGTGTCAAACTTTATACAAACACGGAGTCACACTTCTTTATGATTTTAGTAAGTGACAGGAAAATGTATCTTCAGATTAATAGGTTTATTATGCCCTGAATGTGAGATAACACTGATTATTTCAGCTAAAACTAAACATACAGCTAAATATGAGCATAATAAAAACACCTTTACAAAATGAGATAATTAAGTTTTAAGATCCTGAAGCGGTTATCAGAGTCCACGGCTGTTTGTAACCCGAGTCTTTAGATTTAGTTTCCTGCTCTCTCTGTGCCCGGTCAGGTGAAAAAAAACAGAAAAAAACTGTAAAAACCGGTTTGTTGAGCAACTTTCTATTTGACCACGTGTTTCATAACACAGAGGCTGAAATCAAAAGTCCAAACTGTCTTTATCTCTAACTTTTCTTCCCTCCAGGCCTCTCACACCACTTTTTAAACCACTGGATTGTAGAAAACTTGGAGATAAGGCTAATGTCCAACGTGCAAACAGCACATTTGGGAAAACTGCTTTCAGTTTCTGCGCCCCGCACACTTTGAACATTTTACAACACACGTTAAAAACTTTACACGATTCTCTGCCGACCTGCTCTGGTGTGACCGTTGCTGGCCAATCGGAGGAGAGCTTTCTTCTTTAGGATGACGCTCCCGCCAATCAGGAAGGCGGACAGCAGGGCCAGAGTCAGGCCCAGCCACAGCTTGTAGGGTCCGTTTGTTTGCAGATCTGGAGACAAAACATGTACAGTATTCGGCTGAGTGTGTGTTTTTCCGGGTGTGTACCTGCAGTGTGTGTGTTTAATGACTTACCTGAGAAAAAAAAAGATATCCTGATAACAAACACTGACCAATCAGACTGATTCACTGAGTCATGCTGGTGGACGTGTCATGTTTTTCCACATGAAAGTATAAATCTACAGGCTCACATGTGTTTTGTTTTCATCTGATTAGTGGCTACGCGTTGACAGATCACATTAATCACACCGTGTCTTATTTTCCTCTCTTTGTTCTCTGCTGAACTCCATGTGAACATGACCTGCCCTCCAGATTTACCATAACGAACAATAAAGTTCCTCTTAGAGTCGCATTTACATTCCAGCTCGCTTTCACCCACTCCTGATGTTTATCACCGATTGTTATCAGCCTGTTCCCTCTTTATTGTCTCGCAGCACAGAATACAGAACTAACACGAATACGAGATGAACTTCAAGATAGAAAACACTTTCACACTCGTCGTGTTGGCAAAGCTTCCCTGAAATTATATCAAAACAACAAGAACTGGTCGGCCCTTGTCAGCGGCTTTTCGGTCGACTGAGTGTGTTGAATCGGCGGTGGAGCTCATCGGTGAGAGAAATCACTGCAGCTCCTTTCACACTGCCTTTTACATGGCGGGAATCTTGCGACCATAGTCTGCCTCAACGTCTGCGGAGGAAGTAACAGAGCCGCAACAGAGGCGAGACGACGTCTGTGTGAATGGAAAAGCCGGCAGCGTGGGACTGTTTGTTTACCTCGAGCCTCTGCGTTCCACATCGATGTGTGACGTTGCCATGTAGCCTACACCGCGTCATCCTCTGACGAAATTACAGATTACATAGCCCAGTTCATTCGCTCAAAACAGTTTATGGAAACGCACCAGATCCACATTTTTCTCCTGAATCAAATGGTGTGTGACACTCGATGCTGACTGATAATACAGGGGAGGAAAACCTCAATAAATACAGGAGAGTCAGACGCCCTAGAAAGTTGTTCTGGGTGTTTCCATTCTCAAAACAACTAATAAACACGGGACGTTTACACACAAACAAAGACCCCTCAGGTATGTAAGAGGTGTGTGTGTGTGTGTGTGTGTGGTTGTGTACCTGTTGGGTGAGTGTTGTTGTCCAGGGACGTGTAGTGCAGCGTTTGATCTCCAGGGATCGGACACACTGCAGAATGAGAGCCGCACCACAGCCGGACCTCAGAGCCTGCAGACGGAGAGCATCACGTTAGCTTTGATATTCTGTGTTTGAAACTTTTCTTATCGTTTCCTCTTTCAACAACAGATTTAATATCAATGATAAGAAATGTATAAATAAACATATTTAACAGTTTAGGGTCTCAAACTTCAATAATTTAATGCGTTGTGTTGAAATGTTGAGCAGCAGCGAGAGTCACAAACTGCCTCATACTTGATCAGATAGTTTTTGTGTGTTAGCTAATTTGCTAATTAGCACAAAACACAAGGGTCAGTTGAGGCTGATGGGAATTAGAGCTTCAACTGGAGATTATCAGTCCTACAAAAAATGTTTTTCTTCTTCTTTTCTGTTTTATCAATAATCTTTCAGCCCGTCAGATTCTGATAGACGACCTGGAGCTGTCGTTTAGCGCAGGAATCTTCCTCAGACAGATGAGTTTCCTGAGTGTTTGCCGACTGCGTTTCTTCTCTCTTTGAACCCGTTGGTGTCATACTGGTTTGACCACTGTGCAGATTAGGAGTAACACGAGGACGGGAGAGGGCTCAGCATAACCAGGCAGTTCAATATTTACACTGTCAACACTGAGGCCTCACTACAGAGAGACTGTATTAACACTGACTGTGCAACAGTTCGGATTACTCTTAGCGTTTATTAAACCTTAACTCTTGATATTTTGTCTCTACGTCTTGCTAAAACATCGATGAAGGACAAAACACCCAGGCATAAACAGAGTCATGTAGTTTATGCTGTTCAATGCAGTCAGGACTGCACAGATTTGTACACTGGGGAGACAAAACAACCTCCTCCATAAACAAATGGCACAACACAGGAACACAACTCCTCAGGTCAAGACTCAAGGAGACAATCATTCCTTTGAGGACAACGACGTGAACATCTTGTCCAGAGAAGACAGATGGTTTGAAAGAGGAGTCATGTCAAACTGGATCGACCGTCTTTGAGAGGAGGTGGCCTACGATACTACTTATCACCCACCTACAATACTGTACCCTCCCCAACAAGCATTCACACCTGGGCTCACCTGGCCCCTAGCAACCCACAGGAAGGCCGGTTTGACCAGCGACCCACAAGTGGCCCGAGTGACTCTGAAACTCAGAGCTCACAAGAAACCGGTCCAGTTGCCTCCGATACAGCACTTAGAAGTTTAACAATCCTGAAACTTGAAATCATCACGAGGCAGAAACATGGAGGTGAAATACAAGAGGTCACAACACACACACATACACACACACACACACACACACACACACACACACACACACACACACACACAAAGCTTCTTTAATTATGACGTTTTATTAAACTAAAAATGGCAGAAAAAGGCTTTCAAGTCCTTTATTTCTGACTACTTTCCATGAAGTTTCCTGTACAGAAATCACTTGGTACCAATTACATTACAACAAAGTTCATTTGCTGCAACTTAACAAATATAAAGAATAAAGTTTCTTATCATAAATTAATATTTACGTGGGTTTAACGGAGCCTTTTCTTCAAAAACATTTCTATTTTCCTCATAATGAGTATTTATTAGACAATTAGACATTTTACCAGGAAATTAAAAGCCTGTAAAATAAAGCATTATGTTCATTTACATTTAAAAATGGTGGCACAAAATATCCATTAGGTCATTATTATTGGTTTGAATATCTCATTTTTATTGAATTACTGTCTTATAATATCTCCTCTCACTCAATCAAGACTTTGTGAGTAGTTTTACAGTATCTGAACGCTGACCGATAAAATTACACCTTTTATTTCAACATTTTCTTTTTAAATCTGTGATAACGGTGTTTTTACATCATCCTGACCGGAAACCAAAACGATAATAACGTGGTTATTAGGTGTTAAGATTTTCCTGGCGATCCAGATAATCATTTTATGATTAGCATTTAAATTCTGATTGAATATTAGGATCCATGTTAACACAGTTATAGAGGAGTAAAGACACCAAAATACACTACTCAACATTAGTTAGGCATATTGGGATATGGGTGCATATATGCACGTGTATTGATATGCAATAAAAGGTCAAATTAAATGTGTCGCATTATTTTTGGGGACTAAAAATATTCACAAAACACAACATTAACATTTGGAGACGTCACAGTGAAACACTCAAATATCCCTCACTAATTTTGAGTTGTATTTTCATATTTAAGAAGCTGGAATTTTGACAATGAAACCGATTAATCGATTATCAAAATAGTTGAAGATTAATTCAGGATTTGACAGTTAATCGATTAATGTTTGCAGCTTTAATTATTTGTCTTAGATGTTCTTAACTAAAATGAAGAGGGACATGTTGTCCAAGAAATGAAGTGAAGTACATGCAGGTCTTTAAAGCAGCATATTCACATTTCATATTTAACATGTAGGCCTGCTGTGTTGTGTTGTTGTCTTCCAGCAGCACTTTGTCTTTATATTGGTGAAATAAACACGAGGAGGGACTCAGAAACAAAGATCAACAGATGTGTTACACTAAACATCTCCCTCCCTCCATGTTTCTGTGTAAATCCTAATAAGAGGTTTGTCTCACCGTTCCTGCACGTCTCATTGTTCAGCTGCACATCTCGCATCGTGTTGTTTTGTTGAGGGAACAGAAACACGAGCTGGGTCTTCAGTCAGGGTCTCCTCATCGATGAAGGAGAAGAAGGATCCTGCAAAATGTCCGAGCAGCACCTCGTTACCTCTTCAGGTGCATCAGGCCCGCTTCAGTGGTTCACCTGCCAGCAGCTCGTCTCTGGGTTTTAACAGGTGAGCATGACTTCGTGGACTGAACACGCAGAAAGAGGTGGAGGTGGAGGTGGAGGAGGAAGACAACACGACACCTGACCCCGCCCGCCGGGACGAGCCGAGCCGAGCCGAGCCGGGCCCAGCAGGTGTATCAGCTTTCCCGTCTAGCAGCTCAAACAGAGGAGCTACAGGTGGGAAATATCCAAATACAGACTTTAAAAAGACTCAGTACTCCATTACTCCATTACTTCACCTGCATGAGTACTTCCTCCATCACAGGGACGATCAGAGAGGCGGCTGTGGAGGTTTGTTACACCTGAGCTTCGTCCCGACGCGTTTCCTCTCGGAGAAGATCAAAGGGCTGAAAACACAAACCTCACCTGTTGTGTTGATTCTTCCTGCTGCTGCTCCGAGTCTGCCCCCTCGTGGCGGATCTGATGAAACACTGCAGACTTCTTCTTCTTCTTCTTCTTCTGCTTCTTCTTCTTCTGCTTCTTCTTCTTCTTCTAGTTCTTCTTCTTCTTCTTCTTCTTCTTCTTCTTCTTCTTCTTCTAGTTCTTCTGCTTCTTCTTCTTCTTCTTCTTCTTCTTCTTCTAGTTCTTCCTCTTCTTCTTCTTCTTCTAGTTCTTCTGCTTCTTCTTCTTCTTCTTCTTCTTCTTCTTCTTCTAGTTCTTCCTCTTCTTCTTCTTCTTCTAGTTCTTCTGCTTCTTCTTCTTCTTCTTCTTCTTCTTCTTCTTCTTCTAGTTCTTCTGCTTCCTCTTCTTCTTCTTCTTCTACCTCTTCTTCTTCTTCTTCTAGCTCCTCTTCTTCTTCTTCTTCTTCTTCTTTTTTTTTCTCTTCTTCTTCTTCTTCTTCTAGTTCTTCTTCTTCTTCTTCTTCTGCTTCTTCTTCTTTTTTTCTCTTCTTCTTCTTCTTCTTCTAGTTCTTCTTCTTCTTCTAGTTCTTCTTCTTTTCTCTTCTTCTTCTTCTTCTTCTTCTAGTTCTTCTTCTACCACCTCTTCAATATCTTCTTCTTCTCCTTCTTCTTCTTCTTCTAGTTCTTCTTCTTCTGCTTCTTCTTCTTTTTCTTATTCTTCTTCTAGTTCTTCTTCTTCTTCTTCTTCTGCTTCTTCTTCTTTTTCTTCTTCTAGTTCTTCTTCGTGTTTTTATGACGTAGTATGTGTTCCACCACGCCACATGTGTGCTGTGCTTCTGTGCACAGATGCAGGCACTCAGCGGCATGAAGAACACAGAAAAGGCTTGGATTGGCAGCTACTTTGAAAATGCAGTGTATTTCAGACGTGTCCCCCTCTCCTCTGGATCATACAGAAGTTTATATATATAAACACATAAACACAAAACAGTAGTGTGACGCTGACACTGTTGATAAAGAGTGTTATTAATGTGTTAGAGGAAGGGCGACATGCTTGAAACATGGACTTTAACCATCTAATCCTCTCCTAGTTTCAATTTAGTGTCTGTTTTGTCTGCGATGGAGTTTTTACCTGCTACAAACTCCATATACACTGGAAAGAATATGAAAATATATCAGAATATAGGGTTTTAATCCTAATAACAAGTGTTAGAAATGAGTTGGTTTTAAATCTTAAACTTTGTACGGTTGTTTTACGAAAAGCTCTATCATATTTATTTAGATACACATCAGGAAGTATTCAGGCCCCGTCACTTTTTTCACACTTTGCTATGTTGCAGACATTTTGTTTTGCAGACTTATTCAAAAGGAAAAACTGGAAAACACCCTGAATTTGTCTGGGTGTTGCTGTTCATCACTTTTTATTTTTCTGCTCGTGGTTGCACCTTTAATTGTGCTTCATGAATCATCCAACATGACAGAAGATAATAAAAAACAGTCACCAAACATTTGATTTCTCTCAATTCACAAAACTTTATTTTCTAGGAAAAATAATTTCATCCATTTTCTCAGCACTTCATTTGACAGCGGTTGGTTTTACAGAGAGAGGACAGCGCTGCCGCTCTTCTGAGGAGGGGAGGGGGTGATGGTGGGGGTTCAGGCTAAGTTAGCCAAGAAGCTAAGCCATGCTAAGCTAGGCTAGGCTAACCAGAGCCAGGCTAAGCACCGTTCAGTTGCAGTAGTTCTGCAGGTCGAAGATGTTGCAGGGTCGGTGGCAGCACTGCTCCACGATGCCTCGCTTCACCATCATCTCCATCTGGTCCTTGAAGGCGAACTCTGCCACCTCGTTCTCGCCGCCCGCCGCCGCAGCTCCGCCTGCTTTAGGTGGGAGGAAACCTGACAGGACAAACAGGAAGTCATCGTCATGCATTAACATTAACACTAGTGCTGAGTATCTGTGGTGCATTTAGTGATGCTGTGAAGGTTTTTTTAGTCGGAGGCCTCACCCATCAGAGGGTCGACGTCTCTCTTGGGGTTGTAGAAGAAGCCTCTGTCCCCGCAGACCAGGTAAAGGGCGTCGACCAGGTGAGAGCCGCACAGGTGCTGTGGGGGCGCGACGGCCTGGGAGCCCGGCCATGACACGACCAGTAAGACCAGAAGAGAGACAGACTGGAGCCACAGAGCCGCCATACTGGACGAGAGCTGAACACACAACACAATTTGTTTTTAAGTCTTTCTGAAGCAGGGCTCGAGACAAGGGGCACTGGAGTCATCTCAGAAAACGTACAAAGGATAAAAGGAGAGGAAGACGACAGAGTGAGAAAGGAAGGAGGTTACAGAGAAGACGAAGGAGCGAAAAAGAGGAAGAGATGGAGAGTACAGATACAGGAGCAGTTGAGGAAGAAGAGGAGGAAGTGGAGGAGTTCATAGAGGAAGGAGAAGGAGGAGAAAACATAGATGATGAGTAGTTGAGGAGAAGAGCTCACCTTTGACATTTGGTGGAGGAGAAGAAGAAAGAAGTAGGTGGAGGAAGAAAAGTAAAAGTTGTCAGAGGAGGAGAAGATGGCAGAGTAGACAGACGAGGAAGAGGAGGATCAGGGTGAGGAAGTAGAAGTACGGAAAGATGAGCAAGAGGAGGAGGATAAAAACTTACCTGTAGAGTCAGACGAGGAGGAAGAAGGAGGAGAAACACTCACCTATAGAGCTGGAGGAGGAGGAGATGGATGAGGTGACTGTGATGAAGAGGAGGAGCAGGAGCTGATTAGCTGAAGGCTGGTTGGTGTGAGGACGATCAGAAGGCCTCCGCTCCTTTTATACTCCATCACCTCCACCTGGACACGCCCACCGCTCTGTGTGTGTCTGTGTGTGTAAACAGTTTAGTCAGCACACAATAAGTGACTCGGTTGCTTCTGATTGAGCGGTCGCATCACTTAGTAAAACAAACACAGCTAATGATCCGACATGATCTGATCACCTCGTAGACAAATATTGATCGTCAATCAGCCTGCTGCTGCTCCTGATGAGCTCAGCAGACCAACAGGTGCTGAGATCAGATTACTGTGAAGCGCTGAAATTTGTCTCTGAAGAGAATCTCGTCTTTACGGAGCTTCAATGCGAGTTTAGACTCTTCGTTTATCTGTCTGGATTCAACTTTTTTCAAGGAAAAAGCTGCATAAAAACAGACGCAGTCAGAGACAAGCTGCCGATATTTCCCTCAGGAGGTGGTGGAGACCAAAAACAGAGCTAAAAGAGAGAGAATATTGGACAGAAACACGGCTCTCAATGACTCAACTCAATTGCAATAAAGAATAAATGTTGGCAAGGTGTGTTACTGCAAATCAGGGATGTTGAAACTTTACATTTCTTTCGGTTCAACTTTCAGTTTTATGTCCTTACAATGCTGTGCTTATGTTCTGTTAACATTTCTGGTTCTGTCGCCACAAACGCGGCTGGAAGTGTTAAAAATATACGGGGATTTCACTCTTATAAATGTTGAAACGCACTTTGGAAACGCTGTAACGCCACCACCATACCCTCTGCCTCACAGCAGGAACGTCTTGGCTGCTGAAATAAATAGTCAAGAGCGGCCTTTCATCGTCAGGTGTCACAAACACACGAAATTAATAATCATGCTGATCCATTACTGCCAGATGTGGTCAACCCAATCACCAGAAGCATCATGAAAATGTACATTTCTTCAGGTTGGATTTCTCAAGGTCTCCTTAAAACTATCGAGAAGAAAAAAGTTGACATTTCAACGCTCGCAATTGTATTTTGACTTTTTTTCTTGAAGTGCATAATGGGGAAGACTACTAGCGTTTGACTACAATTGTCTATTTCAGGTTTAAGTGACGCTTTTAATCCACTACTTTTATTTATTTGAATTTTATTTACTAGGGACGATGCAGTATAAGGTCCAGTACAAAGAAAGTAACTGATGTGCTGCACAGAGTTTTATAGTTAATGCTTATTTTCAACTCTTATCCCCAGTTGGGCTTCTAACATGTAAAAAAAACATACAGCTTTCAATGGTCAGTATCATAAAATCACTTTACAGTAAAATATGAATACCACACTACTGGTGCTGACTCTGGTTTTCTTTTAGCCAGCACTTAACCTTTGTTGTAAAAGACTTTATATCTGAAATAAGTTTGATTTCAGTCGGTGATGTGTTGCAGAGTTGACATCCTTTAATGGAGAAAGCCGATTGTCCAAATTTAGATCTACCACGTTAACTGAGTATATCTATAATGTGGTATTACTACTTTTAGAAGAACAAGTACAAGATCTGAGTACTTCTTCCACGTCACCCTGCGATGGAGGTCCTGACCACGCAGACACCACGAGCCTGAGCCGCCCTCCATCGCTCACTGTTTAATGTGAGTCCTGCTGACGGAGCTCTTCTCGCAGCTTGTTTGTCACAAACTCAACTAACCGTGAGGAGCGTCACCATGATGACGCTGAAAAAGGTGTTGCTGATAGCTTCTCAGAATCAGAGTGGGGATGTCTCCACTTCAAACATCTTCCAGAAACCATCTGCTGCCTCTCACTGACTGGAAAACAAAAAAATGTTGTTTTTTTTCCCCCTTATTTAAGAATTGCAGGTTAGTATAAATGTAACTAAAACAAAAATACAAACACAAAACTTTTGTTTTCACTCCCATTTTTTAAATATTTTAGCTCACTAGCACTGATTTTTTAAACAAATTTCAGCTCAGGATTGGAGAGAAATAACTAATTTCTCAGAAAGTCTCAGATCTTTTACTTCAAATGGAAAACAAAAGTTTTGCAGAGTTTCTCAGAGTTCTGAGAAAAAGGTCAGAACTCAAATTTTATAAATACAGAACCTGCTACTGAACAGAACAAAATATACAGTACATGTTGTCCTTTGTAGAGGCAGGTTTTATGTATGAACATGGTATTTAAAGCGTGTTAGCTTAGTCTACGTTCTGCCGACAGGTGGAGAAAGTATTGATTCAGAGTCCTCATGATTCAACAACTCTTAAAATCACTCTATTTGTAAAGGGAGTCTGGTGTATTGACGTTACTTGGTTCCCACCTAACTCGAACGCTGTCTTAAACTTACACCTTTCAATCATTTTGTGCAGCTTTTACTTTATTTTGTTAATTAATGTCACTACTAATTACCTTCATCTGTTGTACTTCTTTGTTATATTCTTGTCAATGTTTTATTTGAATATTTACCTTATTTTCATGAATGTTTTGATTAATATGTTGCATTCAATCCCACTGAAGAAGACTGAAAATGAGTGAGTTTAATGTGAATAATTAGAAAGTTCTCACTCAATATTATAGTCACAGTGGCCCTGAACCTCTTCCTGCACAGTGCATGATGTCTAAAATAAATGAAATAAAAACAAACAACCTGATTCAATTTCAAATGCGTTTTACTTTTCTTTAATTCAACACTGCTCAAAAAACATGAACCCTTGTGTTTTGTCCATGTTGGCATTGTTTCCTCATCGTCTCCGCCGCTGTCTGTTTAATAATAATAATTGAAGTTCAGTCGGGAGCAGAAGAGAAAAAAGAAACACAAGTACAAAAACAAAAAAAATACAAAAATGTTTCCTGTACGTACAATAAAAAGAAAATACCACCACACAGGCTCAATAAAAGAAGATTAAGAAATCTTTCAGTTTCCAATCAGCCAATGTGTTTATTGACACTTATGGAATAAATACTAAGACATGACTTCCAGTAACTTGAGTAGATTATAAATCGTTCACCTTCATCACAAGAAAAAGTTTCAGTCGGACATTTTCTCAAAATATTGGAATGGAAAAGCTGAAAAGTTTGAAAACTCACATGAAGGACATTTGTAAATTTGTGGGAATGAGAACAAAATAAGGAATAAATAAAAAGGAATGAAGGTTAAACTCCAGCTTTTTAAGGATTTCTTTCACCAAGAACACAAAGTCCAACATCCAGAGCAGATATTCATTCTTTAACATATGTGACAACTTTGAATAAATAAATGTTCAGAATATAAATAACTTAGACAAACTTACAGAAGTGCAAAAACAATCGTAGAAGTCGCAAAGTATTTGGCACAAATCCTCAGCTGTGTCGATCCAGTGTTAATAATCAGCAGCCAATCACTTCAGCTGTTATGAAATGAGCGTCCACACTTCATTCAAGTCCTTCTCCTTGTCTTGGCATCTTAAAGTTGATGGCAAACATAAATAAGATGAATATATTTATAATTTCAAGTGTTAAAAGCAGGACGCACAAATACTGTTAAATTAGAGAAGTCTCCTGGCTTGTATTAGAAAACATTGGGCCAAAGAGTAAATAAACATAAACAAATAAATAAACATACCAGTAGTTGGCACTTTGCGAGATTCGATTCTACACACACAGATCGGCTCAAAAACTTTTAAAAGGAACAGTTCGCCCAAAAACTAACATTCAGTCATTATCTCCTCCCTCCATGCTGATGAAGAGTCAGGTGAAGTTTTATAGTCCGCAAAAAATTTCTGGAGCTTCACAGCAAAACAGACTTGCAGCATTCTCCTAAACAACTGAAGTGGCTGGAGACTTGTTTTAAAATGTAAAAAAACATTTAAAAAAGGAAAATGGCTCCATACAGCTCGTCTGTTGTATTCGAAGTCTCCAGAAGCCCCGAGATCCCAAAGTGATTTGAAGAGACGTCATTAACACCCTCAACGTGCAGTCGAGCTCATGTACACTAATACTTTTAGCTTAACATCAACAGTGAAGATTTGGGCTCATAAAAGGGTTTAAATAACAAATCAATTTGGGATCTTGGGGCTTCTGGAGACTTTGATTTCACTGGACGAGCTGTATGGAGCCATTTGATGTTTTTATGGTTGGTTTTTCCGTTTTAAAACAAGTCTCCAGCTACTTCAGTTGTTTAGGAGAATGTTGCAACTCTGTTTTGCTGTGAAGCTCCAGAAATGTTTCGTGGACTTTGATGAAACATCTACCGACTTTCCATCAGCAATGAATTTTCATGTTTGGGTGAACTGTTCCTTCTTGTAATTGATACATTTACAGAAAAAGTGCCTATAGCTCCTTTATTCGACTTGTGCTGCAGTTTGTAGTTCTCTGGTCCGTCACCCGTCAGAGGAAGACGTCCATGGTCTGTGTGATCGGCTGCCTGCAGAGCGGACAGCAGCGCTGCTGGGCGTGTCGCCGTTGGGTCAGGATGTCGGCGCAGTGCCGGCAGAGACAGAGGTGACGGCAGGGCAGCAGGAGCACTGTCTTGCTCAAGTCCTGACAGATGACACACTTCTTCCTCTCCTCCTGCTCCTTCAGCAGGCGGAGCAGCTCTCCGTCAGTCGGGGGGCTGCCGCCCTCTGTCGGGTTGGGGTTCGGTCGGGATGTTCTCGCCCTGCTGCCCACCGACTCGCGGCCCTGCTTAGAGTCTGGTGGCCTAGGCTCATTTGCTGACGACAAGTCGGTCTCAGTGATTAAAGCATCTGTGTGCTGCAACCTGGTTGTACTCAGTTCCTGTGCTGTCCCGGTGTCGACCTCCTGATTGGCTGGAGCCTGTTCCTGTATCCTCTGCACACCACGAGCTCTTGGCAGCGCGTTCACCAAATAAAGACTCAGCTGTCTGGCGAGGACATGAAGCCTGGGGTTCAGTAACAGCACAGCCACTGAGACGATAACCGCTGTGATGAGCAGGCCGTGTGAGTCCACCATGAAAACCGTGAAGAAGACACGTCCCAGTCCTCCCAGGAAGTCCAGAAGCAGCTGGCAGGGCGTCCACAGCAGCACAGAGGCACCGACCAGGCAGCTGTAGAGGAAGGTGAGCAGAGTCAGAGCCAGCTCCACAACTTTGTGCACGGGATCCGCCACCACCTCCCAGACACCCGCCAGCACAGACAGACAGTTCTGCATGCTGATGAGGACGATATTGACCACCGTGTTGACAAAGTAGAGGACGAGACTGAGCGCGATGCAGAGACCTTCGCACGTCTGACGCAGGATGCAGCTCCCTGAAATCAGCCCGCGGTGCAGCACATCCTTGATGCGCCACGCAACATGACAGGAGAGGTGTCCCACCATCTTGAAACTCTCAAACACTCCTCCCAGTGTCTGCAGCCAGCCCTCCACAATGTGCACAGCTCCACAGGCTGCGCTGGAGAAAGCCTCGCTGGCTGTGAGGAACGAGAAAACAGCAAAGTTCCAGTACTCAACCAGAGTGGATCCGCTCAGCACGACCAGCGTGTTGTGGAGGGACGCACCCATGCCGGACAGGAAGCGGAGCAGCCAGCTGAACGCCCTGATGACCAGGTCGAGCAGCAGGCAGCAGGCGTCCAGACATCTTCCAACAGCAAGAACGACGATGTTCACTCCATCCATATTAGGCTGCAGAGAAGAGAAGTGGAGTTAGAGCTGCACCAGTCAACATACATTATTTAAGCCGGGAAAAATATATTTAATTCTCTATGAATTTGAATTATTCAGAATGGATGAAAATCATATCTGACTCTGCAATGACCTCTGGTGGCATTTAGGTGATTTCTACAGCATGAGTTCTTAGGTGAAGACAGAAATAGGGAGACAGAAAGAGGTATATTTAGTGCAACAAAAAGGTAGCCAGAATCAAACCTGGGATATTACGCTAGCATGCTTACTGTTCTCAATCATAAGGCTACTGCACACCCAGGATTTTCCACATACTTCCACATTTAAACGATGCACACATGTTCAATATCTACATGTGTCCTAACTGAAGAAGTGTCTAAACATTAACAGGCTTGTAGAAGCAGTACATGTTGACAGCTGCCATTGTAAACATCAGTTCATTCAAACTGTGTTGAGCAAAGATCCCAACGTGGAACAAAAAGCCTGTAAATGCTACTGACATGCTCACTGAACTGAAGTCAAATTGGTGGTACATTTTAGTGGACAGATTGTGGGGGGTAAATGACAAGCAAAACAACTTCTTTAAGCTGAAAATCAGTCTAATTGAGTCTTGCTGTGTATATAATGTATGCCGAATTTAAGAGAGGCTCCTGTTAATCGTGAAAAGTACTTAAGTCATCCTTGTCACGTTTGTGTAGACTTGTAAACTTAAAATTTAACAGATTTTTAAAGGGAGTTTGGTATTTAAAGCTAGAAGCTTTAGCTACTAGCAAAACGCGAGTGGAGTCATCTGTGGATAAACAACCCGAGTCCTGCTAACCTTCACAAACGTCGGTTTCCGAACTAGCACATTAATTTCTACACATATTAAACCTTTATATCTGAAGCCCGTTAGCAGTCATTAGCAGCAACATCATGCTAACCTTACCTCACGTTGCTACCGTTACCGAGCAGACCACACCCATTAGCATCAGCTAGCTAAAAATAAAAATAAATATCTAAAACAACAAGAAGCTTTCGGGAGAGAATCGGTCGGTGGTCGTTTTTTAAGTTACACATTACTCACCGTGACAACATGGCGTGGAAAGGTTTAACCGCAGGTGCGTGTGAAGAGAACTACAAGTGTTGCCATGATGTGTTAGTGTGTTGCCATTGACTTCTTCTTCGCCGCGTTTATTGGCGGCTCGCACACGGAAGTAAAGTGCGTGTAGCGCCACCTACCGTCCCCGAACCTGCACTGCAGTTATCTGACAGCTGTAGTTACTTGTTATTTTACAAATTTAGATTATTTACATACAAAATATATGATGAATATATGCAATATTTCAATGATTGTATTTTATTTTGTTTTTTTAACATCTTATAATTTGCACTTGCACTGTTTACTTTGAGCTATGAGAACCTGTGATTGACATTTCTCTGTTTTCAGATTATTTTTACAAACCAATCAATCGATTAATAAAGAAAATAATCCGCAGATGAATCCATTATAAACATAGCCATTAGCTGCAGTCCTAAACAAAATAGTTCCATAACTTTAACAGTAAATCCTCCTTATATATTATTGCAGAGTACTTTAATACTTTTAGCATTTTCATGATTCTATTTATTTTATTTTTTATTTTACATTAGATACTTTAAGTTAACATTTAAATTGCAGGACTGTTTATAATGGAGTACTTTCACAGTGTGGTGTTGGTACTTTTACTTGCACAGTGTGACTTCCGGTGGACCCCATGGGACCTTATTTCAGAAAAACTTTGTATGTTAGTGAATAAAGAGAGATAAATAATTTATTGATCCAGCTTGATTTGTGTCATGAATCACACATATGATGTTAGCCAATTTAAAAGATCAGTTTTCAAGTTAACTTAGTCTCAGTTTGTTGTAAATAAAGTAAAATATCAACACACGTCACCAACTGGGCTCAGAAAAGGTAGTAAAAAAGATTAAAACCACAATAAATCTGCTCATATTGACAACTGAAAGGAGAGTTGGTCAGTTCCTTCAACCAACTATTGAACCAGTGGCCACAGTATTACCAGACTCCCTTAACAAATCACATCATTTTAAGAGGTGATAAGTGAGGAGGAACATGACAAACTTTGTGAAACTTTCCTGCAACAAATTTCAAATAATTCATGTCTTCTTGTAAATTCAGCATTAATTGCAATACATTATGATGTTTCTTTCCTTATAAAAAGTGTCAGTTTGTCGCAGCATCTGCCTCTTTGCCTAAAGTGCGTCCTTTTTTTTAAGGGACTCCAGACTCCCTTAATAATATCACTTAATATAGTTAGTTGTTAAGATATGAGAAATCCTGTCAACTCTGAACCGCGGTCCGTAACAAAGCCTCAATTATTTGGCCATTCTTATTTATTCGGCAAATGTCTTATATGATTATATTTCATTATTTGTGCACAAAGTCGTTTACTAGTTTTTAGACGACGCCACTAACGCGACTGTTGGCTGTGCAGTCTTCACAGTGTTATATTTCATTAGTTTTATGACGAACTGTGACTCTCAAGATGAAAAATGATCTTTTAAATTGACAGAAACATCATATGTGTGATTCATGACACAGTCCATACAGGATCAAAACACAATCTCTCTCTCTTGATTCACCACCATATAAAGTTTTTATGGAATAAGGTCCCATGGGGCAAACCGGAAATGCTTGTCTTACATGACTTTGCAGCCGTGCAGCGCATGCTCAGTCGCGATTATATCCAGCCAATGCCGTGCGAGGAATAGCACAGTTGTGTTTGCATAGAGCTTATATAAACACACTAGTCTATCCCCCCAGGAAGTGATCGTTGAAGGAAACTGAAGCGAAAGACTCAAAATGCCTGAACCACCCAAAGCAGCGAAGAAAGGCTCCAAGAAGGCCGTCTCCAAGGCCGTGAGCAAGACCGGCAAGAAGAGGCGCAGGACCAGGAAGGAGAGCTACGCCATCTACGTGTACAAGGTGCTGAAGCAGGTGCACCCCGACACCGGCATCTCCTCCAAGGCGATGGGCATCATGAACTCCTTCGTGAGCGACATCTTCGAGCGCATCGCCGGCGAGGCCTCCCGCCTGGCCCACTACAACAAGCGCTCCACCATCACCTCCAGGGAGATCCAGACCGCCGTGCGCCTGCTGCTGCCCGGGGAGCTGGCCAAGCACGCCGTGTCCGAGGGCACCAAGGCCGTGACCAAGTACACCAGCTCCAAGTAGACCCGCTGATACCCGCCAACACAAAGGTCCTTTTCAGGGCCACACACTGCGACACTTCAAAGAGCTGTTTCCTTAATGTCATCTGGTAACAAGAGTCCGACATGTTAACAGATGTGTTGACATTTTGTTATCTTCCGGAGCAGCTTATAAAACTGCTGACTCACGCTGTGATACTCGGATTATTCCGGAAGTGAGCTGCCTTTTTACAAAAGTCTGTCCCTCTGTCTGCCCTCCTGACTTATGTTTTAATATTGTACATTTTTGTAAACTTTACTGTGTGTATATATTTCTGGTGATGTCATCCAACAAACAGACCACACAACACTCAGCTGATATGAAGGTTATTGGTTTCTAATAAAGGCTTTTTAACCTAATTCAGGTATGTTTGTTCCATCCATGAGTGCCTTTTGTTTCTTCTTGTCTCCATTTATTATTAATTTCTATATTTATTATTTGTTTATACTTGGATTTACTCAGACTTGGTAAGGTAACTACTCCAGAGAAGTTTTAGTAATACATTTGTCAAAGTGGTATAATAAAGAGTCTTGACTCTGTTCGCATTTTTGCACTTCCGTTTCCCTCTTCTCAAAGTCAATGTTTTTTTTTTAATTGGTTTTCAGTTAAATGTCTGACTGTATGTGGTCACAGGCTGAAAATATGTACACATTGTTTTCTACCACTTAAAACACATCATTACATGTCCCACAATTTAAAACACTTAGTCTTATCTCAGATATTGTGTCGTACAGATACTATCAAGAGCTGGATTGGCTGTTTAGGACAATAAGAGTATTAAATATAAGTGAAATATACAGATTTTAAAGTGTTGAGGGAGTAAATGCATTAAACCAGTACTTACCAGACAGTAAACTCAAAATTAGTCAGGGATATTAGTGTTACACGTGATTGTTTATTCTGTGATATATCTGAATTTTTGTTTTGTGAATATGTTTGATCCCTAAATAATAATTTAATTCGACTTTAATTGCATACATATATATGCACTCATATACCCAATAATATGAGTAGTGTAATTGTCATTCACTGACATACAGCAAGCCCTTCTTAACAATGTTGATCACAGTTCCGGTACAATCTCCTTCCACGTTTTATTTTGAAATTCAAGGCAGTACAAAGCGGAAAATATGTGGTGAATACCGGAACTTAACACCAGCTCCATTCTGATTGGACGACCACAGTAACGCTCAAGATGGCCAATCAGAGAGCAGCTTGGTTTCCTTATATAAGCGGTGTCGGCGGCTGAGCGGCATCATCGTCTTTGTGCCTTTGAAAAATAACAATCTCAGAAAATGTCTGGACGCGGCGGTAAAGGAGGAAAGACCAGGGCGAAGGCCAAGACTCGCTCCTCTCGGGCCGGACTCCAGTTCCCGGTGGGTCGTGTCCACAGGCTCCTGAGGAAGGGCAACTACGCCCAGCGGGTCGGTGCCGGCGCCCCCGTCTACCTGGCGGCCGTGCTGGAGTACCTGACCGCTGAGATCCTCGAGCTGGCCGGAAACGCAGCCCGCGACAACAAGAAGACCAGGATCATCCCCCGCCACCTGCAGCTGGCCGTCCGCAACGACGAGGAGCTCAACAAGCTGCTCGGAGGAGTCACCATCGCTCAGGGAGGCGTGCTGCCCAACATCCAGGCCGTCCTGCTGCCCAAGAAGACCGAGAAGCCCTCCAAGAAGTGAAGACCTGAACCCGGCTTCAACCAACAAAACGGCTCTTTTAAGAGCCACCCACCTGAAACTAAAGGCGACATTCCCTTATTATATAGTTTTTATACACTTAAACCTCAACACTGTGCAGAATTATATCTAGAAACTTATCAAATGTTAAACCAGAATAAACATTTTGCATTTAAAAGACCAATAAAGTAAATGATATTGGGCCAGATTTAAATTCAACTATATTAATTGATATTTGCTGAGGGGGTCTGATGTTCAGACATGTGAAGATCCAGATGCTGCAACAAACTGACACTTCAGGGGCAAAACTTTTATACACTTCAATTAATGCTGAATTAATTCACAAGACATGAATGTTTGTGTCTTTGAGCCGAGTTGGCGACGTATGAGCCAGACGATGTAGGTCAGATTAGGAAAACATACTTTTAGTCAAAATCCTCAGAATAGGGTTATTTTCATTATGTTTATTAATTTAGTGAAAGAGAAATCAACTGACTTAATAGGGACAAGTTGTTACCAAGAGGTGATTCATGAGTAAAGGCCACAGAAGGGAACTAAAGTGTATATATTTTCATTGATGTTGGTTTAAAACAGTATTGTTGTGGTTGTTTCGGACATGTTGCTCTCATAGTGTCGGTGTGTGGCTCTTAAAAGAGCCGTTGTGTTGTTGAACAGGTGCGGGGTGAGTCTAAGCTCTCTCTCCGCGGATGCGGCGGGCCAGCTGGATGTCTTTGGGCATGATGGTGACCCTCTTGGCGTGGATGGCGCACAGGTTGGTGTCCTCGAACAGGCCGACCAGGTAAGCCTCGCTGGACTCCTGCAGCGCCATGACGGCGGAGCTCTGGAAGCGCAGGTCGGTCTTGAAGTCCTGAGCGATCTCCCGGACCAGGCGCTGGAAGGGCAGCTTGCGGATGAGCAGCTCGGTGGACTTCTGGTAGCGACGGATCTCTCTGAGGGCCACGGTACCGGGCCTGTAGCGATGGGGCTTCTTGACTCCGCCGGTGGCCGGGGCGCTCTTGCGGGCAGCCTTGGTGGCCAGCTGCTTCCTGGGAGCTTTACCTCCGGTGGACTTACGGGCTGTCTGCTTGGTTCTCGCCATCTTCGCTCAGCTGTCTTCTCTGTGTCACAGATCAGGACTCGATGCTGACTGACGGCCAACAGCGGCTTTATAAAGACACCGCTGGAGTGACGTCAACACAGAGCGACTCCCGCGCTGCAGCTGATCAACTATTGGAGGGAAACATTCAAACTAACCAATCAGACACAGCGACTGTTACAAGGACCCATCTGACAGGAAATGTTAGAAATGTGTCTTTGAGGTGCTGAAGTTTAGATCGTCTTCAACATTATTTATATCCACCAATCCTGAATATATATTTCAATTTCATACATTTTATTGGTATGATGTTGTTAAAATAAAAAAGGGATATTACAAGATAGTCATTGGGATGAGGGGTAATGTCATTTTTATCCAATTTTGGAAAGAATCCCCTTCTACTATTTTGTAAAAATGACATTTATTTGAAGGTAAAATTCCTGTTTTTACAGCTCCCTCTTCACTTCCTGTCATCTCAGGGCAGCATGGCCTGCAGGCTATCTGCCCTCCTCTGTCACCAAACTGCCGTCAGTCTGTACATTGTCCAGTCTTTCTGCAGGTTCGCACCAGTAAATGTGGTTAGGCAGTCTGCCACAGTACTATAAGAATAAAATTAATAATAGCATAGGGTACATACATGCACCAAAACAAGCATGGGGCACAAAGATATAGCAAAGACAAAAGACACACAGACACATTTATATTTATTTATAAAAACGCTTACCTTTAGAAACAAATTACAGATTTGTCAGATCTGATAGACTGGGAAAGGTTGTTACCAAGTTTAATGTGGCCACTGTTAATGCACAGCCACCTCATCCAAGAGGCTTCTTCAGCTCTAATTAAAGCTATTAAGCACTTAGATAAAGCACTTAGAAATAGGTTTGTTGTTTCTAGTTTTGTTGCTCCAGGGAGCGAGTTGAGTGCGACACAGACCACGAGGACTGCTGTCTAGAGCTGATGTTAACATGCAGTGTGTCTGAATTAATGAAGCCACACATAAACAAGTTCAGTGCTTTAACCGTCCATTCTGTAGGCGATTTAGTCAAGAACAGAACCGAACGAAACCAGATGGAGGCCCAGATCAGATTGTCAGAGTTGACAACCGAGAGAAAAAGGGCTCAGAAATTCAGTTTGTACACAGGAGAGCCAGGCCACGCTGTGCTTTGTATGTGATTAATAACATTTAGAAATGGATTCTGTGTTTTATTTAAAGTCAATGAAGGGAGGTGAGAATTCAATAAAACGACCAGTATTTTACCTCTTTTCTACTGGTCAAAAATCCCACTTAAACCCACTAAGATCAGGCTTTTTGTGCAATGGAAATGTGTAAACTCTGCACTAACACCCGGGTCAAGTGACTCTGCAGTTGTCAAATCAAATCAAATCAAATTTTATTTATATAGCCCAAAATCCCAATCACATTGCCTCAATGGGCTTTACAGTCTGTACAGTGAACGACATCCTCTGTCCTTAGACCCTCGATTCGAGTGAGGAAAAACTTGCCATCTTGATGGAAAAAAAAGACCCTTTTAACAGGAAAACCGAACCGCATGACCTCCTGTCCACCGTGGTGACCTGGAAGAGGGCAGGCCACACAGGATAATTAGTAATAGATAGAGAGATCAGAGTGAGGAGGCCTCAAAATTTACAGGAATACAGTTATAAGGAGATAGCGAAACAAGGAGAGGAATGATCCAACGGAGCCCGGGTGTGACAGTCCAGATCCGACAGTATGTGGGGCTGCAGGAGCCAGGAGAGGTAGATGGTCCCTGGGGCCCGAGGTCATCAGAAAGGAGCCTGAATGAAAAGAGAGTAGGAGGAGGAGGAGGAGAAAGAGGGGGAGGAAGCTATAGAGAGTGAAAGTGACACAGCTTGCAGCTTGTGGGAACAGAAAGCAAAACAAAGTTATAGAAATGCAATGTTAATCAGAATAAGCAGATTATTACTCGTCGGCAGGACAACGTGGAGTCTAATACTATAGCTCACTCATTGAGACCGACCCACCGAGGAAGCTAGCAGTCGATGTCAAGGACTAATTAAAGGCTAAGTCAAAGAAGTGAGTTTTGAGTTGAGATTTAAAGGCATCAGTAGAGCCAGATTGTCTGTATGTCATCAGCAGCACCTTAAAGTCCGATCTTATATGTATTGGGAGCCAGTGCAGTGAGGCTAGGATTGGTGTAATATGGTCACATTTTCTCGTACGTGTTAAGACTCTAGCCGCAGCATTTCTTTCACAATGGGTCCATTGTTGTTTTCTCTTCTGTAACAACTGTTTCCGGCGCGTTCGTGACGTGAAACGTGACGCTTCAGATAAAAATCACAGACGGGCTGCCTTGCTTGTGGGAATGGAGTTAAGAGGCGATTTTTAGCAGGTTGACCGGCATTTAAAAAACCTGTGTCGACCCGCTAATTTGGGTGGAAAAGTGGTATTTGTTAACAGCCTACATGCTGCATTTTGGGCTAATTGTAAATGTGGTAGTGATTTGAGGAGTGTAACTGGGTTATGACGTCAGAGGGGGTCAGCTCGCCTCAGTTGGCTGAGGGGACTCATTTTTACTTTTAACTCTTGGCAGGAAGTGGCTTTACAGAGCTCAACAGTGGTGGCTGCATATTTTTGGATGGCTTTGGGTCCAGAAGTGAGTTCTCCATTCATTATTTCCATTCGTCAGATCTGTGAAAAACAAATTCAAATGACACATCTCAAGTTGACCAAAGCAAGTTAAACCTACAGAAAACTGTTATAAAAGGCTCCTCTATGTCAATACATTCAACAGATGCTATATAAGTACAGTCTGTAAGTATTGTGTAGCCTATTTAATGTTACACACTGGTGCACTGAACACAGGTGGCACTTAATCCATTTAAATTCATCATGTGTGTGTATATTTGTCACAATCAGCTCCATCAGTAAAGCTGCTGTCAGAAACAATCAAAACAGTCCTTACTTTCTGTTTCTTTCACTGATAAAGGATCACAAAACAGTGTAGAAACGTGCTATGCTGCATCAGACAGATGTTATTGAACCCTCGATATGTTCATTACTACTAGATTTATTATCACTTTATCGATATTGAATCCCGTTCCCAGCAGCAGAGACGTTCACACCCTCTGGGATCAGCTGTGATAGGAAGTCTGTCCTCGGCCATCCTCAGTGTGTTTGCTGCCACCAGAATAACTTCATTTTATAACAAACCGATCACCACCGGATGTTTGTTTCCACCTCGAGTCCCTGAACGAACGTGTGGGCCGGCTGGAAAACAGCTTTTGACGGAGCTCTGCGGCATTTTTAAACATTTTAGCCGAGAAATGAGAGGGAAAAGTCGCCGAGCAGCGCCGGACACGACGGTGAATGTGTGCGGTTTGGAGGCTCCCCGAACAAAACGCAGAGATCCTCGGAGCTCTGCGTGACCTCAACACGAAGAGACACGTGTCCGCTGTCTGCTCCCCCGCTGTCAGCCCGCAGCTCCTCTCCTACGCGTAGTTTAACGTGTTTTATCGGTGAGGAGAAAACACAAGTGACACCAAGTTCAGACCGCACACAGGAGCCGCGGCGCGGTTGAGTCTCCACGGTTCTCATGGTGTGTTTAAGTACAGCCCCGTGCTCTGTGTACTTCCAACAGCTCAGACACTCTCGTGTTGTTGCGAACAGAAACTAAACACTCGGTATTAAAATGGCAGAACCAGCTCCAGCTCCAGCCGCCGCCGCCGCTCCGGCCAAGGCAGCCAAGAAGAAGCGGGTCACCAAGGCGAAGACCGGCCCCGGCCTCAGGGAGCTCATCGTGGCCGCCGTCGCCTCGTCCAAAGACCGCGGCGGCATGTCTCTGGCCGCCCTGAAGAAGAACCTGATCGCCGGCGGCTACGACGCGGAGAAGAACAAGTCCCGCGTTAGAGTCGCCGTGAAGGCTCTGGTGGAGAAGGGGACCCTGGTCCGCACGAAGGGGATCGGAGCATCCGGCTCCTTCAAGCTGGCCAAGAAAGCGGTCGCTCCCAAAGCCAAGAAGCCGGCAAAGAAGCCCGCTGTCAAAGCCAAGAAGCCCGCAGCCAAGAAGACGGCAGCGGTTAAGAAAACCAAGACAGCCGCGGCCAAGAAGGTGGCCGTCAAGGCAGTCACCAAGAAATCCCCGAAGAAGGCGAAGAAACCCGCGGCCAAGAAAGTAGCCAAGAGCCCCAAGAAGGTCAAGAGCCCCAAGAAGGTCAAGGCCCCCAAGAAGCCGGCGAAGAAGGCCACCGCGGCCAAGAAGTCACCCACAAAGAAGGTCGCCAAGAAGGTCGCCAAGAAAGCACCCAAGAAGAAGTAAGCTGTCACCCGCCTGAACCACCGTCCAACAAAAGGCTCTTTTAAGAGCCACACACATCCTCAGAAAGAGTCTGTTCCTGGGTATCAGTGTCACAATGAACACGTTAGGAGGACCCCATTATCACTTTACAATATAACATAGATGAATGACATGAACCAAAAATAAATCAAATTAGGCATTCATTATTATTTTTACCAAATTGTGATGTTCTGCTTCAGTTTCACAAAATAAAGCAGAATTAAATAAAGAAAAGTAAAGAAATGCAGGAATAAGTTTTGGGAAAGAAGCAAATCAAAGTAGTATAATAATAAATTAAATAAATTAAATGGGAAAATAGATAAATAGTTGAATTATTACAAAGGTGAAAAAGAAATCTAAGTAAAAATATCTACTTGGATCACATTGTATTAACTCATTAATTCCTATATGTATTATTATTTTTCTTATTGTTTTTGTTGCATTTAATGGCATATTAATGTATTTATTGAGCCATTCATATATCTAATTTCTGATTTTGGCAGGTTCAGTCCACTAAAAACATTCGTACCTCAGCAGATGGTATGAATCATAATAATCAGCCTTTTTGTACATGATTGCTGAAGGCAGTATAACAAGGAGCTCATTTTAAGTCTAATGTCTTGCTTTTATTAGAAAGGATGTGCAGATTACAAACTGAACCTCACAGTGTAAAAAAAGTACATCCTAAACTTGTGGAAGTGTTGAGATTGAAAAAGACAGCTCAGAAAAAACTGTAGGGGTCTGGCCCCGCCCACCGAACCTAACACGCGTCTTCCTTTACGTCCGCAGACAGGCTGTATATTCAGAGTGTCTGCGGCGCGCAGGCAACTTCATCTCACACACCCTCAAAGAACTCTCACCAGGCTCAAGAACTCTCGCTCGCTCGCTCGCGCAGGCAGTTGACTTTGTTGAAGACTAAGCTGACAACATGAGCGGAAGAGGAAAGGGAGGCAAAGGACTCGGTAAAGGAGGCGCCAAGCGGCACCGTAAAGTCCTCCGCGACAACATCCAGGGCATCACCAAGCCCGCCATCCGCCGTCTGGCTCGCCGCGGCGGAGTGAAGCGTATCTCCGGTCTGATCTACGAGGAGACCCGCGGGGTGCTCAAGGTGTTCCTGGAGAACGTGATCCGTGACGCCGTCACCTACACCGAGCACGCCAAGAGGAAGACCGTCACCGCCATGGACGTGGTGTACGCGCTGAAGAGGCAGGGCCGCACCCTGTACGGCTTCGGCGGCTGAACCTCGTCCTGACCCGCTGATACCGAAACCCAACGGCTCTTTTAAGAGCCACCCACCCGCTCTGAAGAGATGGTTCCTGTGCTTTATTTTATTTATTAATTTGTTTTCCATTTTCAGCTCAAACAAGACACTTAAGTATTTAAAAGTCTATAAAGAAAGCAGAGGTCTGCTGGAAGGAGAAAGTTTGAGATGTCTGAATAGTCAACTTGTATTTGCAGAATCTAACTTTTACAGTGTAACAGGTGGGCAGTCTTTCAAGCAACTTATTCTGTGGATGTTATGATTTGCTAAACAATATGTACATTTCACCTGGGGAGAAGTTGGACTTGTTATAAATCAGCAAAGTCTTTTGTTAGAGTAATTGTGTTTGTACAGAAGAGCCCAACATAACAGACTGTTTATGAAAGTTTACTAGTTTCACAGCCAGTGTCTGCTAAGTGCAGGAATTATGTCATGTTAATAAGTGATGCATTTGTAGACATTATATTTGTTTATAAATGTCCTTGCTGAAAGAAACGGGGCAGAGACTCGGTGCTTTGTTCAGCAACGACTTCTCCCACATGTGACCACAGCGGAATCACGACATCAACTGCTTTACGGCAGTCGTACGGCAATCCAGAGGGGACACACCATAGACGTATGTATATGTATATCTATGGGACACACTACTGCTAACACGGGGTACAATTTCAATTGCCACGAAGTAATTAATTATTTAGTAAGGACTGACTTTCTACAAGTCACGTACCGTAAAGTATCTGAGACGTAATTACATGTGTCGTCTCGGGTTTACGTTAGCGCGTCCGCCATATTGGATGTGGCAGGTCTTCCCTGTACATACAAATACACGTGAAAACTGTTTGTTTTCTACCGTGTACATTTTAACTGATTTTGCAAGTCTGCAAATCAAAATATGACACTGCAACTGGCAGTGAGTCTGCTTTCTTTTCTTTTAGCAGTGAAGTGATGTACACTTTTATAATGTATACAATATAATTTTATGGTAAGTGTTATTTAAGTGTTGTAACACTCAGCAGCCCTACAAACCTTGGGCTGAGGTAGATCCACCACACCAGGCTGATATAATAGTTTTCACTGTCTTTTACACACAATTGTTCAGAAGCTGCATGATATATAGTTGTTATTGTGAAAATAATGTATATAATGCGTTGTCCACAAATCCTTGATATATAATATTTTGGATGACACCAAACATTAATGCACCTTTTCATTACACTTAAAGTCATACTTGGTAGCCTATCACGACCTATTATCTGAAGTAAAAGATGCAAAACAATCTTTAGAAATAGACACACTAGTTTAAGTATAAACACTGAGATCTGGCACAGTTTTTTCCTACACAACACACATATACCTTCCAGATGTAGGCTCAGGTTGATTACTTAATTACATTCACAGTTTTCAGTGAATGACACATTTTCATTATCTGAATTCTCTGAACTGGAGAGGTCATCGCTTCCCACAGCTGCACTACACTTCAGAATTAAATGTTTATTACATTACATTTGTTTAAGTATAAAAAAAACTGCCTACAGTAAGTGCATTCAACCGTGTGGATACAAACCAAAACTTGCAAGGAACATGCAAGAACATCAACCTTAAATGCTGACCTGCAGCAAGTGCTACATTTAAAAGTTGCAAGCATCGAAAACTGTACATGACAAGGTAAGAGAAGTCAATTTCCAGGTGTCATGTGCTTTTGTAAATGTTTTATATCACCTGTTTAACTCTCTGAACTTTGTCTTTCATCATCTTCTGTAGTGCTGATCAGTGCGGGTGTAATACTCTCTCTGACCACAGCGTGGATTCCTATGGCAGAGTGGCGCTGTTCGAACTTCCGTCACTTGAATCTACTGAAATGCTAAAAGCAGAGAAGCAGCGATTCCAATTAGCTTAGTTGAAAAGTAATTATGAGTTGTTTTTTTAATGTCTTTTTATGTTTGTTTTGAATGAAGGTCACATATGTTTGACTTGTTTGATGAGATATCAGTATATGATTGTAAGTAGACTTTTATTCGGCTCGTTTTTGAGACGTATTTAGCTGTTTATCCTCTGGAGGTCAGCGAGCAGGTAAGACTGTCACGTTAGCTTTAGCTTTAACCACCTGTTTATGTAACGTTTGATAATTGATTGATAATTGATATTTGGTAGAAACAAATACTTCAAATGTACTTATTGAAATCTATGCGATGTCGCTAACTTATAGTAGTTAGCTGGAAAATGCTATTCCCCACAACCAAAGTACTGTTGTGTGCTGTCACGTAAGCTAGCTAGCTAATTTAGCTAATAACTCAGCAGTTCAGTATTAGTTTTCTCCCTCTTTACTTCTTTTCCTTTTTACGCATCCGTATCTAATTTAATGTGGAGATTGAGTATATGTTGGAGTTTTAATAATATCCACAGTTTAAGGGCCTTTGTGCCACTGAAGCTTAATTTAAGTTCATTGTTGCTTAGCTGCCATGTTTGGTCACAATCACAAGATGGCGCTGGTTTAAAGTTATTAGTTTAATGTAAAAGTTCACTATGGATTAGTTATCCTACGGTTATACTATTGTTAGCACCAAAGCAATTAACCAACATATCTCAAAAAGAATGACAAGACATTTCACTTGTTTATTTAGATTCAGGAAAATGAACGTAATCAAACACAAAACAAAACAAAAGAAACTTAAAGAAACTCCATTTCTTGAAAAAGACTGTTCACAAACATCTGCTGCTAACTGATGCCAACTTATAGCAAACTCATGGCAAATATCCAACAGATAGAAGTATGTAGTGTGAATTGCAGTGGCTTAATGACAAACTGGCTGTGTGGTTAGACAATAAAAAAACAAATACGCTTTATATCCAGTCTTGATTCGACACCCATAATGTATATTTTTAACTATAACAGAACACCAACCCACCGTCACATTTCTACAGTTTAATAAACAAACTCAGCATCAACACATCATATCAAACATATCTCAAAAAGTAAAAATTCTCTGATTCCATCCTCTTAAATGTGAATATTTTCTGGTTCATTTCCACCTCTGTGACAGTAAACTGAATAACTTTGGGTTGTGGACGAAACAAAACATTTGAGGATGTCATATTATGCTGTTGGAAACACTGATTTTTCCCTATTTTCTTACATTTTACAGACCAAAACAACTAATCAATTAATCGAGAAAATAAGCGACTCGTATGATAACCGAGATGAAGTACAAAAGTAGCCTAAATCTCAGCAATGACTGGTAGTAACGGGGCCTTGAACCTCCTGGACTTCCTGTATGTGGTGCGACAGCTGGACACCCAAACGCGAACACTTCCTGTCTGAATGTAGAAACCCGTCTGTCTTTCTCTTTGTCTGTTAGCTAAGAATCCAGCTTCACTTGTCTGTTTTACTTCATCTGCCTTCTTTTCAGAGCGTGTTTCTCTGTCCTCGGTGACGTCAGAAACTTGACTGCCGCTGGGGTCCTTCAGGCGAATCTCAGCACGTTTTGAAGCCGTCTTCTTCCCCTCCTGGATCCATCCACCTCGGAGAAGCCGGGCTGCAGTGAGGAAAGAGTCCGTTTGGCTCTGCAGCTTCTCCAGAGGGTCTGATGTGGCTGACATCCTACCTCTGCTTCTGCACCTGGTTTGAGGTACTAAAACACCTGCAAATCATATTTTTAAAGCAGTAGATTAGATGACATGATATGTGATGAGATTACGTGGTGTTGGCGCCCAGCATTTGGATTAGAAGGGTCACAAAGTGTGATGGATTTTGAATTGATTAAAGGAACAGAAAAAGGGGGGAAAAATAAGTTTAGCTACAAAAGAAATGTTTACTTTTTCATAAATATAATGTTATTTTACCTCTTTACAGCAGTAAATGAATCCTAAAATTAAAGATTTAAAGAGCGTTGGCTCTCCGTCTCGATCCAATGATACTCTTTCTGTTCAGGGCTGTGCGCTTTAAAAATGCAGAGCAGCAATCTGTAATTGATACAACAGTCCTAAAGTGTTTGCTAACAAACAAGTGTGGAGCTCAGGATGCAGAAGTTTAACACTGGTCATTCGCATTTACTACCCAAACTGTAGTGACAGAACGCTGGTGGCAAATTTGCAAAGTTCCCGTTTAAGTGCTGCTTTAAACTGGCTGAGGCGGTTCCTGTGCTTTCATCAAGTTTCCACTGGGGGGAGGCAGAGATCCTATGAAAGACTGATACAAGCTGGATCAGTACAAAGCAGGGTAAATCTCAAAGAAATTATTCAGAGAAAGATTACGTTTTCATATGTGTTTTGTCATGTTTCAGTGCGCTAAACTAACCAGTGGTTGCTGAAGCTGTTGTTGTAGTAGTGCGGTCAGAGTGCGATTCGTCCTTCTCTGGGTTTGGAGTCAGAGTTCAGGCTGAGGATAGAAACTCTGGAGCTGCTGCAAGATACAAAAAGATCCAACACTTTGTGTGTGATTAGAAAATCTTTACAAACAAACAGAGCTGTAATAAGTTCGTAAGCATGACTTTGAGTGCTTTTTCATGCTTTTGAGTATTCTTTGTTTGTAAAAACAAAACGACTTACTGAAAAGTAATTAAAATAATACAGTTGGTGTACATTTTTGTAAACATTTGATTTGAATTCTTGTTAAGATCCCAGAGTTTCCACAGTATCAGAGGGGTTTGTTCTTCGCTATCTTATCTAGACACACATGCACACATATGTAAACATTTATCAAAGTCATGTAGCGACCGTACTGTACGAAAAAAAATACACAATAAATTGTCATATAGGTGGAAATGAAGGCAATACCAGATTTCAGTGTGAGATCCTCGTTTCTTTCTTCTCTCCTCTTCCTCCTCTCAGGACTGACTGCTGCACCACTGCTCTCTCCGCCTGACCCTCCCTCTCTTTTCTCTCTTTGTTCTCTCTCTCGCTCTCTCGGCCTCCCCTCTCTCTTACTAACTCTCTCTCTCTCTCTCTCTCTCTCTCTCTCTGCCTGCAGCTTACTGACAGCTGCTAACTTTTCTCCGTCCACCTCTAACCTCAATAGTTTGTTTTCCTTGGTTCTTTATACTTTAAATCAAATGTGAACCAGAGACAAGAGCCTTTGCGTTGTCTCGTTCCCTTTTTTTCTTTGTCCTAAAATAATACTAATAACCTACTTAAACGTCCGTGTAGTAGGCAGTGTGCAGCGTATACTGATTGAGTATGCAGTATGTTAGTATGTGATACTATTTTGCGTCCTGGGTTTAACACCGCCCAAGATGATTGTGATTGGTTTAAAGAAATTCAAACAAGCCAGAGTGTTTTTTCCCATCTATATCAGAATGATAGCTGGTGCAGCAAGGCTCGATTTAAGACAAACACAATGAAAACATGAATCAGCCCTGCCTCATGCTTCGAATCAGTTTTTGTCAACATTTAATCAAGTCAGAGTGCTTTGAATTGCCTAAACCGGAACAAAAATATTAGTAATGCTATGGTTGGCATGAGCAGATACTGTTGGAAAACCAATTAAAGTCATTGTCAGTGAAGGTTTTCAGGGACGTGGTTGCTGTTGGCGCCACATTAATCATGTCATTAAGATATATCTTCCTGTTTTATCTGCACTCATTTGGCTTGTTGCTGAACTCGACTACCTCTGGGAAGCACTTTGTGGGATTTCGTAGTAAAGGTCTGGATGATGTTGACTGGGAGGACTCAGTGTGCAGGGCTGCCGCTCTGCTTGATGTTTGCTCTGGTCAGACGTATGCTCTCTGGTCTTTACTTGCTGAGTTCAGCAGGTTTATCTGCTGTGGATAAAGCAGGAACACGTTTTAACGTCTGTCTGTTGACACATATTCAACAATATTCAACAACAAGCCTTTACGACACAATGGCAGGGCTCAGGATTATTGAGTTTTTAAGATACAAGTCATGAGTATGAAGTTGTTGTGATCCGAACCGACTATTCCAACTATTTAAGGGTAAAAGCTGCTGTTCACATGTTGGTTAGCAGCTCCCCCTCCGTTCACAGAACAAAGTCCTGACAGAGAGCCGGACTTGAATCGTAGCCCAGCAGGGTCACGTTTGCTCGGTATGTGCTGGCTCATGGTAGTCTTCAATCTGGGTCAAAGGGAATGGGAAAGCTGCTGGAGCACAGGCAGCATCACTGAAAGCCATATAATCCTGACTTTACTGTACAGGAGCCACAATCCAGTCTACAACAAATACACTATTTATTTCTGCTGAAGTAATGTTTTATAAAAAAAAAACTAGTTACAGTTGTTTAAGCAAATTACCGTGGTGTTGTGCTGCATTATCTTTTTTACACTAAATGAGACCTGGATCTCATGTCTTTTTAGATTATGATCGTCAAAGCGACTGCGTACTTCTGGTTGTGGGCAGAACAGACGTAAAAAGTCCAAGTTTAAGACTACCCTAGATTTTACAGGCTCCGAATGACGGTTGATGAGGTAACTCACCGCCAACAAAGTCATCCTATTGAGTACTTTGTCTCTTTATGTTGCTCTGTTCGATTGACTTCTATCCATGGCGAGGTTCCTGGGCATTGTTCCTTCGCTCACAGTACGCCCACAGCCTTTACTGGGGTTTGTGGCTGCAGTTGATGTTGTGCCACATTAAAAGGTTAAAGGATAAAGGATGGGATAGGTTTATTCACTCACGATACCGGCCCATATTTCTTAAATAAACACAAACAGCGCGCCTTTCAGTCCTAAAACCACCTGTTGCATCACTTTTACTTATCCAGGTTTTCAAATACTTTGCGAGCCAACGCAGTGACTTCTCAGTTGCGTGACCTAAATATCACGTGTTCGATCCCTGCCATTATTGCTTAATTCATACAATTAAAGTTCACAGAGAAGCTCAGAGACTGTTCCTACCAGATAAAGTAGAGTATCACTTGTTTGCTCATGTTTTCCTGACCAGTGTAGCACAGGCACCAAAGTATTGTGATGTTTTTTATCCCGGCTTTAATCTCTTAGTGAGGTCAGTGTGGGTGGTTCAGCCAGTCAGGCGTGTTTGATTTTGATTTTGCAAGTTGCAGCTTGTCTCTTTCTTTTATCCGTGCAGGCAGTCTTTCACCAAACTTAACCGAGTAATTAAACGTTGTAGTTGTCTAAACGTAAAGCAGAGATAGATAATTTTCAACTCCCCCCTCCTCGTGTTTCCCTCTGGTGGAGGTTCCTGGGGTGATTACAGGCTCGATGGGATTCATAAACCCTCCAGATTGTTCCTAGTTTGGGCCGTTTCTACACCCCAAAAATCCAGTATCAGTCGGGCTCTACTTGTAACTTTACAGAGAGCCTGTGACCAAATGTCATAGATAGAAAAGAGAAAACATTTCCTCATTTATTTGCTCCTTCTTCATAAAAATGATCCTGTAAAAAAAAAATAAAAAATCCATGCCAGTTCCTCTGAATGAAAGAGCAAGAGATGTATTTCTAAAGCTGCCATTTTAATGCTCTCAGTCATATAGAAAGAGAGGGAGAGAGGATGGTCTCTGTGCAGGAAGCAGTAAAAAACTTTGACCCACTTTTACACAATGCATGTACTCGTGAGCATCTGGTTATCATATGTAAATGCAAGCATGTGGTCAGAAAACGATCAGAGCAGCCAGAGAACACATCTGGAGCTGTTCTGGCTCGCTTCACAACTGGATGTGAGCCAGCTGTAAATGCAGTCCATACATTTAGGTCAGCAGCGTTGCACAACTTTACATTTCACATGAGCTACCTCAAAGTTCAGTTCACACAGATAACAATGAAGTAGTTCATGTTCATATTTCACAATTTTTAATTTTGAAGTTCACAGTCAACTAGTTCATGTTAATTTCTTCCATGTTCTTCTTCAACTAAAAGCAGTAACAAAGTAATACAAAACATTATTAATAAGATTTGTTTTTTTATCATAAATCCCACAATGATAAACCAGAAAATGTCTGAATGTCTTCTGTGATTATTTATTATTTAAATTTCCATTATAGAAAACAGTTATTGTTGTTGTTAGCGTGATTGTCAGCTGTCAGAGTAGCCTGATCCATAGTAACACATGTAACGCTACGTATGAAACGTGACCCTGTAACATGTGCAGCCGGGTTCTTTAAAACAGACCATGAACTCTCACGGGAGTCAGCGACGCTCACATTCTCATGCACGACACTGGTTTTAAAATCTACCTATCAGGCGAAAAGGTCGTCTAACCCCAGTGCTTCTTGCTAGCTTAAGCTTAAGTAAAAAAAAAAAACAAGAAGTAGAAGCAGTAGCTAAAAAGTCCTCCGTGTCATTGCTTCCCTGGATCCTGGATGCACCATGCTCCTCGACCCCTGCCAGCTCAGCCAAACAAAATACCTGGCATATTAAAATCCAATCAAACAGTAATTGTAAGTGTGAAACCACTGGGTCATTTTGATGAGGGACCAAACCGGACTTCGGCACAAATTCCGACTGTGTTTGTGGGAAGTCCGGCCATCTCCAGCTGCGCTTGTGACGACCAGAACTTTTTCCTAACCCTAACCAAGTTGTTTTTGTGCCTTAACCTAACCAGACCATAACCAGGACATGAATAAATGTACTTTGCCAACATTTATTCTGACGATTAGGTTGAGAGAGACCACTGTCCCAGATAGTTTTTCCAACATTTGTAAGCGTGACACCCCTGGATATTTTAAACGATACATCAGAACAGCAGAATCAGGTAAGTCAAAACATTAAATAAAACATTTAACATATAGAAATGTGAAGTTATAATGCATAGTCAGCTGACTAGTGTGCTGTTCAGATAGGTGCCACACAGTGATTTAGTGTACCGTTACGTTAGCTTGCTTACATGATTGTACAAGGAATCGTGGATAGACTGTCATCAGTGTTGTCCAGCTTTGCTAATGATATGTTGGATTTGTTTTAATGTGTTAGACGAAGACGCAGGTTTTAGAAAATTGATCAGAGTGTTAAACAAACCGATGAAATCGTCAGCAGGTAGAACTAGATGCATGTTGAACAACACTTATTTAAAATAAAGCAACAAAAAGTTCACATCTAGAACTTTGTGTTTCAGGAAAACAATGGCACATTATTTTCACTCATCATGACGTGAGTTTTGCCATCATGTGATGACCCAACCTCTTTTTTTTTTTGATCCTCTGAAGGTAACGATATAATAGCGGGACGGGATGGACCGGTTTGTCTGGTTTGACCTTTCAGGTGTTCTGTTGTGTGCAGGTATTTCTGAACGTGCTGAGAAATGACATCTTGTCAGTGCAGACAGAAGCTGTGACAGGACGTCCAACTCAGAGCTCCCTCGTTGTACAGAAACACAGGTGAGACATTAACTGTTCTTTAGGATCAGACTACATAGATACTACCTGTGTGTTTATTATCCTTAACAAGTCTATATTCAGTATTTGTATCATCATGTCTCTCTCGTGTAATGATTTTATGCTTTTTTTCTCCGTAAGGCACGTTGTTAAGCTTTAAAACAAAGCGCCATTACTAGAATTTGTACTTTTCTCAAGGTGACATCGTTCATCATCACGGATACATCATATTCTCCATTGGCTGAAAACATATTTTACAGTAAAACACGACAGTTTGTATACTCCAAGTTTACAACTTGACGGCTAAAATGAGTTTCACAAGCGTTCTGAAATGTTGAGAAATCACAACAAAATTGGAGGGAATTTGGGGAATGTGTGCAGAAAGAGTTCAAAAAGTCAGCGAGGGAACACGTCATGCTGATTTCACAGTGAGAAAGTCCTGCGCAGACGTAAGCTGTCAGTCATTAATCACCCAAACTAGGCCGTCGTTCTCACTCTCGCTCTGCTCAAATTATGGTTGTTATCCACCTCCACTTTTACTTTACTACATGTAACTACAAGTCATGTGCTTAAGTACAATTTTGAGATTTTTTGCTGCTACGTTTTACTTTCGCTCCACTACATTAAGGAGGCAAATATTGTCCTTTTACTTGACTACTTTTATTTATTATCACTGATTACAATAACCAGAAAAATGCTGAATATCATATCAGATAATGGGCCGGGCCGATAATCAGTTGACTGTAAACGCATACATGTAAACATAAGTATTATTTACAGTGGACCCAAATAAAAAAAAGCAATATGCCAGCGCACACCAGGATGCATTTGACACTATTTTAGTAACAATTACGTTAAAAACAGCAAACTACGCATTTCACATGTTGCTACTTCACTTGCTTGATTGCCAGTTAAGCAAAGAATAAATCACTGTGCTTAATTAACTTTATTTACAGCTGAAGTCGACAATTCAAGACAAATATAGTTGATTATTAAGTCTCATGGTCGCCACCGCCCCGTTTGCTGTCCAAAAGCCAAAGCGTCGGTATTTGTCAACCTGGGAATGAGACTCCCTAATTAACTATATTTCTCTAGAGTTGTCTATTTCAGCTTTACATAACTTTATAACTTTGCTTAAATATTTTTTTTTTTTACACAACCACATGTAGGGAATTAAGCACAGAGCAAATCTGATGAAACATCATGTGTAAACTGTAGTTTGCTCTTCGCTCTTTTCAATGTAATTGTTGATAAGATGGTGTCACCACTGTGGTTTACTTTGTGCCAGCTGTGCATGGCGTATCTGTAGTTTTTTTTTAACTTTAACTTGTAGTTTTGAGACTCAAGTACATTTATTGCCAGAAAATTACTTTTGATCCATTCAAGTACATTTAACATCGGACACTTTAAGACTTTTCCCCAGGCACTATTTGTATGGTTGACTTTCACTTGTACTTTTTTAATATGATATCTTGACATTTACTTGTACTTTATACAACACAGCTTTTTCAGAGGGCCTCAGGAAAATCTCTGAAACCAGAAAAAAGTGTTGGATTGACGTTCACATTCTGTTTTTCAGTTTTCAACTCTTTCAAATTTAAAGACACACTACATTGTTTGTAATTTCCCCTCCAGAGTGAAACTTGCGTACGTGTTTTCTGATTTGATGCCCTCGTAGATAGGAGGACGACATTTGTTAATCTGATAGCACAATAGTTGAGGTTTGGCTTTGGTCCATTCACCCTCACTTGTGCCTGCTGTGAACTTTGTGGCTTTGTCACTCTCTGATTATATTGTGCTTCATCCAAAGCACTTTACAATTTGACGCATGTGCTCACCGATGGCAGCGACGCATTTATTTCTTGAAGCCTTCGTCAAATCTGTATTGGATCTTCAGTGTTTTATAAAGAACGACTTGTCATCAAATCCTGTTCCAGTACCACAAAATCTTACTATGGTTTTCTCACTGAAAACACAAAGTCTTGGAAATATTTTGTACGTAGCAGCAGAGGTGTTTTTCATTGTTGTCATACTTTGTGTATGATTTTATCTCACACACGCAACTTTATGAAACATGCGTAACGTGATTTTTGCTTCCTGGTTCCTCCTTCAGACGCCATCATGTCCACGTTTGTTGTCCAGCAACCTCGGCCTGTGATGGTGGCCCAAAACTCTGATGAGTGGGGATCGGGGATATGTGACTGCTGTGAGGACGTTCCTCGGTGTAAGCGTCTGGTTCATATCCATAACAGTGAACGTGCCGGATGATAAACTGCTAAATACGTTTATGAAATAACAGTAACATTTAAAGATTTATAGTTAAACACGGTGATTCAACCTGTCTGACGTTTCTGTTGTGCTTATTTCATATTCTGTATATCTTTGCTAGCGTCTTCAACAGCTAATCAACAGGAGAATATCAGACTATATTGCCGGTTTTGGGTCATTTTCTTTAACAGGAAAATTATGTCTCCAATTTTAATATAGTAAAATAGGTATTTTTAATGAGATATGAAAGGATCAAACATGTATTGTAGATGAATGAGATGTATATTCTTTGACATAACATCATGAAAAACGTATTTTATGTGAGCTAATGTGAGATGCAGCGGTAAACAAGCAAGTATGACTCGGTCTATAGGGCCCAGGTCTAAAGACTGCAGAATCCCCCTTTAACTGCTTATAAATACATAATAAAATATTACAAGAAAAGCTTCGTAAAGGTTTAACAATGACAAAACAGGCAATTTAGTTAAACTCAATACATGTGAAGTGCTATGTATGAAATATTTTAAGAAACTTTTATAAACGTTCTTAAGCAGTCAGCTGTTAGCAAGTTCCTTATCAGTGCTTATAAATGTCTTATAATCTAACAACAAACATATTTAGGATGCTATTATTAACACTTATATTCTTATTAATGTTTACAACAATCTTATGAGGACCTTTATAACCTGTTATCGATTGTTACAAGGGCCTTGATAGAAAGCGCTACCAAAAACATTAACAAAAAGACATTGTTTTCTATTAAAAACACACTTTTTTTTATTTCCAGATACATAAAAATACAGTTATCGTACCAGGTCGTTCCCTCATTGATTTAACTTGTAATTTGCAACAAACTGTCTTATTTTTCCATCTGAACACCAAAGAAATGTCAAAGTATTGAACTAAATTTTAAAAAGTTACGTATTTAAAACCATGTTAGATGAAAAAAAAAAAGATGTTAGATGAAAATGATGCCAATAAATCTGATGTAAGAGAGAGAGACAGGAAATCCTGACTCTTAACTCGTAATAGTTGTAATGGGAAGACAATCAATTCATGCACTTCCTCATATCTTCACGTGTTTCATAAGAAGTCGTGTGTTTCTTTGTGTCAGAGTGTCTGTAGGTGCGTCTTGTATCAGTGTCTGTGCTGTTTATTTGTTGTGTTTCCTGGTTCAGGTTGTTTTGCGTTCTGGTGCTTTCCGTGTTTCGCCTGTATAACCTCCAGAGACTACGGCGAGTGTCTCTGTCTCCCCCTGCTGGAGATGTTCGGCGGCTGCATCCCTCCCATCTCGATGTCCATGAGGGTCTCCATGCGGCAGCGCTACGGCATCAGAGTAAGGCCGCAACTCTTTGTAATCTGTGTAATCCTTTATTTACTCTAGTTTTTAAAGACTGAGTTAAAATAAAGGTTTCAGCGTGTGGGTGTGTAGAAAAGATTGATAGCTATTAATCCAGTTAAATGTCATTGCAGTTTACACATAAGTGACATATAGAAGAGGTGAGGAAGTGTTTGAGGGTGTTTCGGTGTAATCTAGACTGGTAATCCTTCACCTGTTCACCCGCTGATCACTGTATTGTGTCTTCAGGGCACCATGTGTCGGGACTGTGCGTATTCGACCTTCTGCGCTCCCTGCTCCTGGTGTCAGATGTCCAGAGAGATGAAGAAAAGAAACTACCAAGTCGTCCTCGTCGGCGCCAAGAACACATAACCTCCTCGTCGCCGCTGTCAAACACAACCTGCAACAGATGTTACTAGCATGTTCATATATCGAAGCACAGTGGGTAAAAAAAAAAATGCTTGAAGCCGTGTTCCTGACTGAACATGAACGCGTGCCTGTAATTATAATTTATTGAGATTATTCTGTCCCTTGTACTTTCTCCTTTACAGGCAACTGATCGTGAGCATTTTTTAACCAGTTAATGATCTTATCTTGTAATTTTCTCTCACTTTGTTTAAAGTTTTGTTTCTGTTATCAAACACACACAGCACGAGTTTATAATCAGTCAACCTGCTTTATCTATCAAATAAACATCATCATCACATAGAAATACAGTACTGTAGATATATTAGTGGTATATATACTGCATCATACAATACAGTAGAGTATGGTAATGGATAGTTGTATTAATATACATTTTTGTAATCATTTTTTTTAGTTAACATTGGCTTTCATTAATTATCAGTCTTTTGTCAATAAAATACATTGAATGAAAACAGTGTGCTGTATATTTATACAGTATGCGGTTAAGAAAAGGCAACAAGACATGAATACGTTGATCAATGAGCAAATATAGAGCTGTACAAAGCACAGAAAATGACAGAAAGCCTCTTTTAAATACTCGTGTAATGCCTGAAACATCCGCTAGAGGGCGTCACACTCTTCATAATGAGCCGACATGGTTGAGGCCATGTGGGGTCACAGTGCATCACCGACTTCTCCTGTGTTTTGATTTAGTGGGGACACAGTTTCTGGGAAAAAAACATTTACAGTTAAACATAAGTGATGGATAAATATTGTATTTATCACTTTATTTAATTCCTCATTTTTGGGTAAACATTTTCATCTTTTTTTATTAATTTCTCCCCTGTAAAAAACAAGAAGTAAGAAATGAGGAAGGGCTGTTCAATCCGATTGACAGTCTTGGAAGGTGTTTCTTTTATTTTGTCCACCCTCTGTGTGGTGGCCGTTGTAGGATCTCTCAGACTCGACACCTTTCTGTCAGGGAAAGACAAGAAAACTGTTGATGAAATGTGATGCGTGATGAGGAAAATAATAAATAAATGAAAAATAAAAGGTCAAATTGATGAGATCATCGTAATTTTTGACTTAATCACTGATGAGTTTGAGTCAGAAGTCACGTACTAAATCAAAATGATGCAGCTGAGTCAAAGGTTTGATTTAGCTTGAAGGTGCTATTTGTAAGAAAAGCTGATTTGAAAAGTTGAAAGGAAGAAGATGATCCAACTCGTCAAATAATGACGCAGTAGGACGGGTCGGCCGCAACCCCAAAGCTTCAGTCTTTAGTCATAGTCAGACATTTTAATGCGTAAATGCTTTAACCACAGTAGTTTGACAGTATTTATTATAATACCTAACTTTTCCTTTTTTGTTGTTGTTGATTTTTGGCATAACTGAGTATTTTGTCAGTCTTGGATGAAGGAAACTACAAACCCGTGTACATACAGTCGTCCTCAAAATTATTCATACCCTTGCTAATTTTTGTGATTTACTATTTTTGTGATGAAATGACTGCATTTTTTCCAAGTTTGTTTATGAGTTATACGTGACCAACAAGTGAAAGAATGACAACAATACACAATACAAGAAATTCTTCATTTCAGGGGTATTTTATTCAAGGATTCCCAAAAAATGCCATGTTCAAAATTATTCATACCCTAGTCCAATGTCTTTCTTTAATAGTCAAAAGCATAGCCTTTGTTTTTTATGACTGCTTTGAGACGATTCTTGTATGTGTCCACAAGCTTCCTGCATGTCTCCTGTGGGATGTTTGCCCATTCCTCTTTTGCGAAAGCCTCAAGCTGGGTCAGGTTGGTCGGTTTCCTAGCCATCACTCTGGTCTTCAAGTGATGCCACAAGTTCTCGATGGGATTCAGGTCAGGACTCTGACTTGGCCATTCTAGGATGTTGACATCATTGTCCTTGAACCATTTCTTCACTACCTTGGCAGTGTGTTTGGGATCATTGTCTTGCTGGTACGTCCAGTTGTGGCCAAGCTGTAGTTTCTCAGCAGATTCCTTCACGTTTTCATCAAGGATCCTGATGTAATCTTCCTTTTTCATTATTCCTTGGACCTTGACTAGGTTCCCTGTGCCACTGGAAGAGAAGCATCCCCATAGCATTATGCTTCCACCACCGTACTTGACTGTGGGCACAGTGTTCTTTGGTTTATATGCTTCGCCTTTCTTCCTCCAGACATATTGAGCATCCATATGGCCAAATAACTCCAACTTGGTCTCATCAGACCACAGGATGGTTGACCAAAAGTTGGGATCTTGCTTCAAATGACCTCTAGCAAAGGCCAGGCGAGCCTGCACATGTTTCCTCCTGAGCAGCGGCGTCTTCCGAGGCCTATGTCCATGGAGACCTCCTCTGTGCAAGACTCGCTCAATGGTGGACCGTGAGACCTTTGTCCCTGCCTGGTCAAGCGTTTCAATTAGGGCCTTGGTTGTGGTCTGGGGGTTGTTGTTGACCTCTCGGCATATTTTCCTGGCAAGTTTGGGGGACACCTTACGCTTCCTGCCACGCCCGCTGAGGTTTTTAACAGTATTGAATTTCTTGTACTTGTTAATTATGCTCTGGACGGTTGCCACAGGGACATCATACTGCTTTGAAATGGCCTTGTAACCCTTTCCTTCACTGTGGGCACGCACAAGACGTCGACGTAGGTCTTCACTGAGCTCCTTCTTCTTGACCATGATGACCAGAAATTGAGAATGACCAGAACACTTTTCCTCTATTTATACTCTTCTGGAAAGATGCTATTTTTTTAAATCAGTGTTTAACATTTGTTCAACAATGTTAATGGTATTTATTCCATTGTAACATTTTGAAATGACCACAGGACAAAGATTTTTGTTGAGATATTGTCAGGGGTATGAATAATTTTGAACATGGCATTTTTTGGGAAACCTTGAATAAAATACCCCTGAAATGAAGAATTTCTTGAATTGTGTATTGTTGTCATTCTTTCACTTGTTGGTCACGTATACCTCATAAACAAACTTGAAAAAATGCAGTCATTTCATCACAAAAATAGAAAATCACAAAAATTAGCAAGGGTATGAATAATTTTGAGGACGACTGTATGTACTGAAATCACATAATTAACTCACAACTCTAAAGCCCCCGATTTTCTGAATCAGTACGACATTTTTGGCATTTTGCTTTTGTTTGCAGTATTTTACTTTACGTTTTCAGTCCAGAGGCAGTATACTGCTGTGTTTTGTTCTTTAAGGGCCCGTGTCCACATAGTAAAAACGCTGCACGTGCGTCTTGTGTCTATTACAACAATATCTTGACAATCGCTGCTGTAAGATCGACACTGCTCCTTTGAGGTTTACTATCCGTTTGTTATTTGACATCAGAGCAAAGATGATGTGCGTGCACGACACGATCCATAGGAGACAGAAATACAGTGAATATTATCACCTAGGTCAGGAAAAAGAAAAAGAGCAATGGTGACGTCAGCAGCACCTTTCTGAAAAGTTCAACTTGAAGCAGCTGCACAAAAAAGGCGGCGCACAATTGCACATTAATCAACATTAAAACAGATGTAAACGCACCAGAGTTAGCTGAAGGGCTCCCGTTCCTTCACCTGATGTTAATGGACGTCCTAGAATTAATAGAAATAAAACAACTTGTGCAATAGTTAAAAAAAATACACAGCATCGTGATAGCAACACATGAGGTCAAAATCCATTATCAGGCGATAAAGGTTGTGTGTCAACAAGCCGTTTCTGTGGGAGTTTCCTCACATACCTCCTTAGGCAGCCTCTACCAGCAAATCATTTCTGAAAACCTACTGTCCACTATCTGCTCAGCACCAAACCGCAAAGTTAGTAACTATCTGGTGAAAAATGTGGAGCATTTATCAGCTCAGAAGCCAGATATTTGTGTCAGGAGTTGGCGGAGACAAAGCCAGAGCTACAGGAGAGTGAATATTGGACTTTTATCAGCGTGTTTTTGGTGTTTTTCTGCCCTCTAGTGGCCTTAAATCGATGAATCCAGCTTTAAATAACAACATCTGTACTGTGTGGTTGACCTGATGTTTTTCAAGACCTGTTAAATTAAAAAGAGGATGGAGGAGAAGAGATTTCTCTCTGTTCAGTTCGGAGTCACTATCATGTCATATTTTGTCAAATTACTCCCAATAAACGTTCCCATTTGTTTGGTCCGGTTTTGGCGTTCCAGCCGAGGCGATCGCCTCCCCTTCTGCTGGCACACTTGGCCCTGGTGTTCACTGTAAATTGCTCAGTGGGTTGTTTTTAATGGGATTATAATGACAGTTATGGTTTGCAAGAATTGATGTTTGTGACTTTTACGAGGTGTGAGTGAAGGGGCGGGTCCAGGCGGCTCATAAAGGCTGCAGGAATGTTAATTGGTCGAGGCCACTGCTGCCCTCTTTGTTCTGCTCGCTCATACTGGGCTTCTGTTGCGCCCGTTAAAGGCCAAAGAGCTGATTTAAAATCTGTGACTTTAACCCCGCGCACCCTCCGACACCCCCCGCACACACATATGTACACAGATTATCCCACCTACAGCCCCCTCGTCCGTCCCCGCCCAGTCTTTCTTCTCTCCCGGAGAAAATGGAGCCCTTTGCTTTTCTCTCATTTCCTCCATGTTGCTTAATCAGGTGGTCGGCACCCCCCCTCCCCGCTGGGTTTGATCCAGTGTTGGGGGAGTAATTTCATCACAGTTTTTTTTTTTTTTTCTCCTCTGGTCAAATGGACAGCTGTGTTTCCAGCCAGCGAGGGAGGTTTTAAAAAGGCCAAAAGGGGATTTCTTCCATTTTTTTTCTCCATTATTTGGAAATATTTAATAAATTAGCAGAATTTCAACACAACTGAAGGAAGTTTTTATTGTTTTGTTTTCCGCTGTCAAACCTCAGAACATTTAGTGTTTTGTTTTATTCTTTAATCTTTAAATTTATGATTTATTTATATATTTATACTGCACAAAGTCAATTCTGCTGCCGACAACTCGTATCACTTTTCCAGTTTGTAGTTTCACCATCTACTGTCTTTTTAGCCCAGTTGCCAGATGTTTGTGCAAGCTAATAACCTCTTATAACCACATTTCTATAATATGTGTCATATCGCGTTCACATTACATGAGTATGAGCTGTCATGCTGGAAGCTGGGGGAGTCATTTGTAGGAGTGAAACCACTGGATGTTTTTAATGAAACGGTGGGACACTTTCCAGCTGTGTTTGTAAAGACAGAACATCTTCCCTGAATCTAACAGCACCATAAGCACAACGTTGTCACGACATGTAATAGAAAACTGAACATAAAAAGTTGAAACATTAACAAGTAGCTGGTATTTAAATAAGTTTTGAACCTACCTGTGGTTTTCAGAAATGTACATTGGCATCATTTATTCCTGCGATCGGGTTTTTTGACACCAAGTTAGCAGCGACTCTGGCTGAAATACCTCAAATGTTACTGGAAGAACTGAAAATGAATCTTATTGAATTTGTCGATCCTCTTGCTAAAAACGGAAAAGTCTTTCCTTCCTGTTTATCAGTCAGTCAGTCTTTATTTGTACAGTGCCAATTCACAACAAAAGACATCACATGACACTTTCAAGCCTGAGTAGGTCTAGAGCATACTCGTTGATTAATTTATTTACAGAGACACAAGATTTCCCCCGTGAACAAGCACTTGGCAACTGTGATGAGAAAATAAAAAACAACTGCCTTTTAACAGGCAGAAACCTCGAGCAGAACCGGACTCAATGTTTGGAGGCCATCTGCCTCGACCGGTTGCGTTCAGACGAGATCATTTTGAAGACGATCCCTGTGCACGTGGATCGGCAAAAACTGCTGTACTCTCATTTACTTACAGTTGATTGAGGAGGAGAGCAACTGATTTCTATTTTCCCTCTGTTTCATTCTCCGTTAGAGATTATCAGGACGACCTCACCACAAGAGGACCTAGTTTACTCTAAACTACACTGAATCCTCCAACTTTTGGATGTGTGCGGACATAAAATCCTCTTGAAAATCAGCACGATTGATCTTCTCTTTAAAACAAAAAAAAGTGTTTTTTCTTGAAAATCTGTGGGAATCTTAAAGGGATGCTGAGTGGATCCTGTGTGACAGGGCCTGAGATGTAAATCAGAGGTCAGCAGATGCATTTGAACCTGGAGTAGGTGGAATCTGCCCGACGCTGTCATCCTGTCTGTCTCGAGGTATCCACCATGACGGATAGAGACGGCGTCTATCTGCCCCGAGTCTCTCCATAATTTCCAGGGGAAGTGTTCCTTTTAAAAGACAAGGTTGGAGTTGCCGGGGAGTCGGCTGATAACGGCTCAGGTTAAGATGGGGCGGGAGGGGCAGGCGTAGTCCGACACGGGCTATCAGACGACGGGCCTCCGGGCAAACAAACAGCTCTGACCTCTGAAAAACAACGGCAGCAGGGAGCAGCTGATAGCGAGAGACGGATAGGTGGAGGTTGGTGATGGTGCAGTGTGTGTGTGTGTGTGTGTGTGTGTGTGTGTGTGTGTGTGTGTGTGTGTGTGTGTGTGTGTGTGTGGGTGTGTGTGTGTGGGTGAGTGTAGGGGAGGCAGAGAGCAGGGGCAAAGGGGCACGCAGGGCAAACATTATCTGATCCCCCCTGATCTTAGTGTCTCAGTGTCTATTAGAATCAGAGGTGTGTGTGTGTGTGTGTGTGTGTGTGTGTGTGTGTCCTGCCTGAGTTGTAGTTAGTTTCCTTTCCGTTTGGTGAGTCACTATGTTTTAATGAGCTGTTAACCCAAAAATAAATTTAAACTCTGGTTTCCGTGGAGAGTTTTCGTGTCACATAATGATAAACTAAAAAATTCCTGACATTCATGTACGCAGCCGCAGCTGCTACATCTTCACCATTTGACATCCAAACCGTAACATTCACACGCTGTCCTAAAAGTTTTCCATCTGCATTCAAATGTTGGAATAATAAGAGTCAGTTCATTCAAATGACAAAAAAATAAACAGCATCGATGATCATATAGTGCAGTCTTACTACGATTTCTTCGATCCTCCGCCATCTTTCCCTGACCGGCAGATAAATTACATGATACATGGTGATTAGACAGCAAAATACCCAGTTAAGGTCAGAGAAGGATGGCCTTTAAATCTTGATTGTTGTGAGGAGATGGGATGCAAACAGCTCAGTCTCTGGTGTTTAAGTCACTTAAGGCCTTCTGCCTCTACTGCCGAACTCCATGATGCTGTTTATAATTACTGTTGAGATGATTAAATATAGGAGGACAGTTGAGTAGCAGGAGGGCGTATCGCACACAAGATCACGTCATGTGATAATAATACCAGTTAAACTAGAGACGGGATCACACCGGCCTCGATCCGTGGCTGCAGGGTAGTCCATGGCTGAACTCGGCCTTCATTTTGATCTCAAAGGACACGCATGTATGACAAGATGGTTGGTGATACTGTCGCACTGGCAAAAATCTGCCACAAACGGACAGACAAGATGGCATGAAACTGTGACCTGCAACTTGGCCTGTTTCCTACTTCCTATATATATATATATTTTATATATATTTTATGAGATAGGAATACATATTTTTAACTGTAGGCTTAGTTATATGAAACGCAATAGACCTATACCTTCTATAATGTTGCCTTTAGTGACACGAGAAGACAAACATCTCTTTTTCTATACCTTTTTTATTTCAGTCCACAGAACAAGGGATGCATGGTGGGATCCAAGAATGTAAATTAAAGTGCGCTTGGACGATTAGGCTTCATCATACGGCTTATTTCAGTCACAGAGACTCAACAGAGAACTTAAAGGCTCGGCTTTATTAAACACACGCAGCCTGTATTAATATGGTCATGTTGGTGTCGATGGATTCTTAAAAAACAACAATAAACGCTTCACTTCGGTCAGTAACGTGGATTGTAACATGCTACGTGACATAACTGTAGTAATATATTACTGAAATATCATTAGTAACGTGTTATATTACCCCGTTACCACTAAAATAAATATATTTCTGTAACGTGTTACATGGTTGTGATGCTATCCTGTGAAAAAAATCTGTCCACAGACACAGAGACGTATAAACACCAGACAAAATACTTAAAATCGCTTCTGTGGTAGTTCCTGCTACAGCCGTGTCTCCGGGAACACATGTTGCCATTATGACAAACACACAGACACCCACAAAGCGAAAACATCACCAGCTGATGCCGTCGCACGCTGGTAAACATTGTCAGAGAACATTTAGAGAAACAGAAGACTCGACATGAACCTTCTGTCTGATACAGCACAGAAAACATAATCTATAGGCTACTTTAAGTCTCCTCCTGACTGCGTTACTGAATGTAAATACTTGAATAAAGACCGGTTTGGATGACAGTCACACGCCAGCATTTTCTGAGTAGACTGATAATAGAAGGAATGTGGTGGTCAGATGCTCAGACTGTCAAATAAACAGTTAAAAACTACACACGTTCACATGTATTTGTATTTCTGGTCACGTGGCCTCGTGTGCACGTGCAGTTGTGTGTACACGCGTATCTGCATTCGTCTTCGACACGTACGGACAAATGAGAAAAGAGAGGGATGGGAGGTCGAGCAGCAGAGGAGAGGTGAGTGAACGGGAGGGAGGGTCAACAAATACTTTGATTACTGAACCTCGTCAGTCAGATAGCAGAGGGCTCGAACAGGCGGTGAACACACCGAACAGCAGTCTGATTGCACTGAGGACTCTCAGATTAATTTCTTTAGGGCGGTTGTTGTCTCATAGTTTGGTTTCCCCTCTTTCTTCTAAATAAACCATGTAAACTTGCTGAATGTTTTAAAATCATTATCGAGTATTAAGCATATTAAGATAAACAACAAAAAAATGCTGATATTCAGTTGATTACATCATTTATCAAGCAGAGATTTTATGATTCAAGCTTCTCAGATGTGAAAATGTTCTGCTTTGTTCTGGTTTATTTCATTGTAAATTTAATATTTTTGGGTTTTGGACCGTTGATCTGGCAAAACGAGACTTCTGAATGTTTCTGAAATAATTATACGTAGCTGTTGTAAGAAGCACAAACCTCTCATCTAACACATTTAGATGGACTTCTGTAAATGGGGCCTTTTCTTGTATTTATATCCAAGCTGTCTTCCACTAGGGGGCGGCACTGAGACTTAAACCCATGCCAGGCTCCTCTGAAGAGGATCTCCTCTGTTGTTAGCCGTGATATACGGCGGCTGGAAACAACCTCTAAGTGCATCTCAAGGTTCATTGAAAGGGTGAATAAGATCTATAACTCCTGAGTGGACGTCGTTTTCCTCTTCTGTTGTGTCGGACAGCGACCTTACACACTTGTTTAGTGTCACAGAAGTGACTTTATTTGGCCTGAAAGCACATTTTTAAAATCCAATTATCTGTTCTGCACATGATGTCATCAACAGCAGCAGCAGGTCCTCGTGCATTGAGATATACTTGTAGTTGTTTTATTTAATGCTTTTGGATTTTTAAATTTGTTTAATAATTAATTAACTGAGCAGTTTTAATTTGTGTCTAAAAAATGTGAAATCTCCTCAGAAAGAGTCATCAAATCAGCACAGTGAGCATCTGAGAGTGTAGTAGAGTTCAATCTTTGTACCCATGACAAGCTAAAACTTATATTCTGGTACTGTCAGTCAATATAACACTGAAAAATCATCAGTCAAACATGCACCGAAATTATCTGTTTTTATATAAATACATCAAATATAATACACAGAGTTTGTAGAATATCACGGTGATGTATTAATAGTAGTGATTTTTTTGATACATATTATTTAAAATAACTATGTTGACATCTCAACTGCCGTCCTCAGCCGGTCAGATGACACCTTTCTCCTTAATAGTCGGCGTGAATAACCGCGGTGCAAATCAAAAGTAGCCGATCAAACGCATTTCAAGCTTTTAAACTTCCCGAGAGATTCGGTAAATACGTTTTAGTCCCGCAGCGACTCCGACATCTGCAGACAGCTGAGAATTAATGTGTGTTACGGTAAGAGAGCGGCCTCACTGGAGTTACCTTTCACAGCCAGCACGAGGTTAAACTGTCCAGAGCAGCTGAGGGTGTGTGTGTGTGTGTGTGTGTGTGTGTCACCTTCACTGTTGTCTACTTTCACAACACACACTGCAAAAAATCCTCTTAAAAAATATTTTTGTGAACATTCAGCACAAAACGCAGAGTTTTTAAATATTTCTCTCTCTCAATGCTTGAAGCTCCGGATTTGTTAGTTTTCGTCTTGTTTTAATCTCTTAATAAACCCAGATTGTACCATAAGTTACTCCTTAATTAGCTTTGAAAATACAGTAGTTTACAATAGTATATTTATACCGTGCATTTGCTCGTTACAACACTTGAAACAAGGTGGAACAAGTCCGAGTAACAGTATACTGTCAAATTCGAGTCCACAAAAAACGTCACTAAAACATCACAAAATCAAGAGACGTGCGACCCAACTTTGACATTTACTCCGCTTCTTTGCGACTTCTCCTGGAGTTTCTCTGGTGCTGTTTGAGTCTAAAGTAATAAATACGTATTTATTCATTTAAAAGCAAAATGATCAGAGGTGTTTTGGTCTGTTGTTCCTGTAACTCATGAAGTCTTTTGAATGTTGCTGTCTGTTTTTGTTGACCATCGTAGTTTTTGTATCCGTATGAGATAAATCTGAGTTTCTTTCTTTGGAAAAAGTCAAACATTTAAAGTCCAGGAGACGTAACAAAGCAGTGGTGTAAAGGTCAAAGTTGGGTTTGTGTCTCTTGATTTTGTGGACTCAAATCTGACTGAAAGATGCCCTGTGGAGTTTTCTAGGAAACAAAGATTTCTGTTTACATTCAGCGTTGCTCGAGGTCTAACAAACACGTTGAATACATTTCAATCATCATTAAACATCTGCAAGGGTTCAAAACTTTGAACCCTGCATTGTATACGTGTATTGCTTTCCAGATCACGTACTTTTTCTTTCTACTCTTGGCAGGTACTGCAGCGTCCCTTAAAAAAAGTTTATTTTACTTTACTTCATCATAACATTTTGCCTTAAACTTTTATCCTCCACTTAGCTCCGTGCAGCAATAGTAGATCAACATGTTATTTATACACACACGAGTTGCCAGAAATCTGTAGTACTTACACTTGAATGCGCTGTCATCTGCCTGTGCTCTCTCAGCAGCTCAGTCATGTGACACATCGTCTGCAGCACAGAGGATTGTGGGTCAGAACAGACCAAGAGAAGCATGTTGGCTTGCAAACTGCAGAATGCCACTGAGCGTAGTCAGACATGCTGGTAAATTTAGCATATCCATCGTAGGTAGGCCTATTGGGACATGCTAAATCTGTTGGTAGTATTGGAGCACAGGGAACGTTTGTTAGCTTGCAGCTTCGGTCTTCTTCTTCACTGTTTTTTTAAGTGTGTTATTGCCACCTGTTGATCAGCGGTGATAGTGTGAAACCATCGGCTGCAACATGTTATTGTGTCACCTGTGTGTACAGGAGGCAACAAAACAGGGAGCCACACATAAACACTCGAACTGCAACTAACAGTTGTTTCATTTAATTTCCATCATTGATTAATTTTTGGACTATTATAACGATTGATTAATTGTTTAGTCCAGTGATGTGGGGCCCTGAGAGGTAATTTACAATAAATAAATAAAACAATTTTAAATTTCAATTTTGTAATAAATACCATGAAACATTTATGATTAAATATTTACATTTAACAATGTCATCGGTGCTGATAAAACAAGGGAGTTACATACGTAACTCTTCATTTATCTGACCTGTTTTAAAGTCTGTTTACCGTTGATATGTTTCCCATCTACCAACTTTAACCTGCACCGCTGGGTGGCTTTACAGAAAACACAACTCTAACAGGAGGGCGACACTATTTGACTGGGGAACAGATGTCGAAACAATATTGGAAGGTACTTTATGTCGCGTAAAGGATGCACTTGTTTGCATGTTGTACAGTGAGCGTAGCTGCATTGCCTTAAGCCCACGTTCACATCTCCATCTCGTGTGTTGATCGGACAGATGTGATTAAACGTTCAGGTCGGCCGCAGGTGATTTTCCATTTTCAAAATGCACAGCGTCATTCTTAAGTTTGGGAATGGCTGGTTTGGTCAATTAAAAATTGAAAAAAAAGGGGATAAAAGCTCATCGCAATTTCCCAGAGCCAAGAGTAACGTCTTCAGTTCGCTTCTTTTGTCCAACCAACAGTCCAAAACTCAAAGACTCTTCATTTTCTGTCATAAATGATAAAGAATAGCAGCAAATCCTCACATTTAAGACGCTGAAGCCATTGAGTGTTTGACTTTATTTGCTTGAAAAATGACTGAAAAGATTAATCAATTATCAGAACAGTTGGCAACTAATTTTCTTTTAATCGACTAATCGTTGCAGCTCAGATAAAAAACATTGAGCTCAAACCTCTGATCGAAGCTTCCAGGATCACTTTCTTTACTAGGACTGGACATGTAAGACTTCAGAGCTTCACCAAAATCTGAGCTTTAGTATCCAGAAATCTTACAACGTCTTCTCATTAAACTCCACACGATACGCTCACGTCTGTGTTACTTGGCAGCTCTGTGTGCAGGCCGCTGCTATTTAAGAAAAAGGGTTTGTTGTCGTTTTCCCTCTTAATTTGAAATTCCTCACTTCCTGTGGGCAGAGACGTCATAAGTAATAAAGTAAAACCTACAAAGTCATAATTACAGGAGAGCTTGTCTCTGGTGTAGATTATTGAGTGTATTTTTATATACATATCTGGATATATATATATTTATATTTTTTGCAGTGCAGTCGTCTCTGACCCACGACGCCGCTAACTACCCTGACCCCCACCCCCACCCTGTGCCTGCACCTCCACCTCCACACCCCCAAACCTAGACTCTTTGTCACCGTGGTGATCGGTAGACTAAACACGGTGCAATATTCACCAGATCCACACTGGATCGTTACAACGTTAAGACGATACGAAAGGAAACAAAACTCGTGACCCCGCCCCACCCATGTGTCCCCCCCCCTGGCCTCCATACACTCTCTATTTTAAGACCATGGACAAGAAATCACACACACACACACACACACACACACACGGACTGAAGCATATATTCTTAACATTCTTCGGCCAGTAAACAAACGGGCCGGACAGATGCATCACCCCCCGGCAGACAGACAGATTCTCAGGGCTGGGAATGTTTACACGGTCCTGTCGCCCTCTGAGGCCTCATCCAGAGCCGGCGAGGACTCAGACGGAGACGAGAGAAACGCTGAGAGACAATGTTCATCATGTCATGAACTGCAACTGATACCGCTTCTGATTAGACTGCAAGGAAGTACTCGTAATAGAAAATGAAAAAAAGAAGAAAAAAAAGTGAATTCTCATTCTGACGTTTCTAATTCAAGATAGGCCATCCTGATGGTTTTGATTGATTTTCATCCAGACTTTATGTCGCCAAAAGAGGAAACTTGTTTACTTTACAAGCTCTTCTTGCGTGGCTGATTCAAAGTAATTGAAAACAATAAATGGTTTGACTGCAATGTGTCGGGCTGCAGATGGTATCGGTATTAGTAAAATCTTAAACATACATGATCGACAGCTCATTTCTGCGCAAAGCTAACTGAAGCTCACGTCATATTAATATAATTCAAAGACTATTCAACGTAAAGGTAGATTCAGTAGGATTTAGTCCCAGCTGTTCCTAAACACACCACAGAGATAGTTGATTGTTACATTTTGGGTTGGTAAAGCGTCCCGAGCAGCAACAAAGTGAGAAAATAAGAAAATCTCTGCAGATACGAGACACCAACACGACTTTTCTCCCCATTCCAGTCTCCCTCTCTGTCTGTTTACGTCTTCTTACGTCTTCTTACATCTTCTTACGTCTTTTACGTCGTTTCGTCTCGCTACATGCAGTGACGCAAAATAAAAATGATCAATAATTCCCCTCAGATGCATTCAAACTAAAGTAATGAGCCTGTTTTGAAAATGTAAGGAGGAGAAAAGTTCAGATATAAAAAAAATAATACTCAAGTAAAGTACAGATACCTGAAACATCTACTGAAGTACAGTCCCACCTCTCCCTAAAATATCCACCAGAATCAGTTTCTGGATCAGTTTGAGGTGAGGATGAAAGTAATGGTTCCTTGTGGGTTATTTTTATGACATTTAAGTGCCATGTAATACCCATAAGGAGAACTTAGGCTGGCTCTGTGTGAGAAGTCGCTCACTCCTGGTGTTGAATCCTGAGCTGGCCTCTTATCCTCACCCAGGCAGTGGAGGAGATTCAAAACGAAGACACAATGCACTAATAGCTTGTATCCAACACAGGAATTTTTCCCTGGGACCATTTCAAGAAGTATCTTACTCTCCTTAAACCGGAGGAACCAGGGTCTGAATATTGTTCATCAGTCATAGTTCTCGGTGCCAGAAAAGTCCCCCCTCTGGGAGTAGTGCGTTCCAGTGGAGCAGGAACTATCAGAGTGGAGATCGCAGTGCTAAATATCACCGACTATAAGGAAACCTGTAGTCACTCACTTCAGTACAGCTTCATTTACACAGTCAAGAAGCCCTTGGATCCAGTAATAGATGCTGTCCTTTAAGGGTGTTTCACACATGATGGACAGTTAAAAGAAAAGGTTTGAATCGATGCAGAAGAAGCAGAGATATTGTCTTTTTTATTCTTCACCTTTCTCTTCCTCGTCTTAAGTGTTGGCATTGTACATTTCTGCAAACCATTGATTTTTTTGAACTTCTAAACTAACGTTAGCTACTGTTAGTGCCGTTATTAGACGAGGCCTTTGAGAACGTGCATAAAGTCACATCCTTTGGATTGTCGCAGGAAATCCAAGCTGAGTCCTTCACAAATAAATCCACAGTCCAGCAACATCGTCCACAGATGGGGAAGGTCTAGTTTTTCATGTCACGTTACAATCTGTAATCAATAAAAATTCTGATTGTGATTCTTCGGTAGGACTGCGGAAATCGGGACGCGCCTTCAAGCAGGTACCACAGTTGTGGTGGAAATGCAAATCCCTGCCGCGCTGTGTCAAACCGAGTAGAGCCAGGCCGGCAGATGTGATTGAAAAACAGCACTAGATTTCCCACAGTGACAGAGGCTTTATACAACTTTTTCACAGATGCAGTAGCGCTCGATGTGTAAAATTGGTGGAACTGGTGACCCTGAGGCACGTCTGCGGCTTGAGTTGTTGCAGTGTGCCCTGCACCGGTGGCACTACTTGACCCTTGTTGGCAGTGGAGCATGTTGATGATAGAAACTCTGATTGCCTGTTGATCTATGCACGAAAGAAGAGAAATGGAAGAAGAAAGGTAAAAACCCACATAGTTGATGTGAGGTGACTTGGCAGTCAGACTTTGTCGCTGCTAGATTTTTGATGATGGTCATTTGTAGTGGAGGGAACATTTTGTTAGAAGGACTTGTTGTCTGGACCCTCTCGTTTTAGAGTGGACGTCTTCCCTGCCCTCCTATGGATGAGATAAGATAAAATAACGCTTAATTGATCCCTGAGGGAGAATTCAATAAGTGTAGCCCGAAGGTAGAAACTTTCTTTGCAAATACTTTTATTCTTCTGCCTTAAAAAGGAGGTTTAGGACTCGTCTGACCTTCAGCAAAGAACCGGTTTGTTTGCAGCACTTAAGACGAGTCATGCGACTGAATGAGAACCAGCCAGCAGACATGTTGGAGTCCCCGCGGGCCCGGATACGAATGAACTGACCACATTCTGCCGTGACTCCACATCACTCAAAAAGATATACGCCACTTCCTCCACACACACACACACGCTCAGAAAAAGCCTCCATCCCCGTCTCCATCAGTCAAGTCCTGTGGCCGATGAACTTCCATCGTCTCCAAGGTTGATAACAAGCCTCTTAAGCTTGGCGGCTAATCAAGCTCAAAGGAGGGAGAGAGGGAGAGATAGTGAAGTAGAGAAACAGTGATCTCTCTCTCTCCTTCTCTTTCCTCTTCATTTTCAATTTTCCCTTATCTTCCTCTCTCCACAGGGGGAGGCGGAGGGAGGCCTAATAGCCCCACGAGGGGGGCTCCGCAGTCTCCCCACATACCAGTCATTTACTTAAACTGGAGAGGGAAAAAAAAAAAAAGACTTGATAAATTATCCAGGGTCACACGGCTTCCATGTTCCCCTGAGTTACGGAGATAGAGAGCGAAGAAAAAAAATGAAAAAGAAAACAGGAAAAATGATAGAAAAACCAAAAACAATCCGTCTCAGACGTCGGTCTCGTCTTTGATGTCCGTCCCATCAGACAAGCAGCACGAAGCTGAAATAAACAGAAACAAGTGGCTGCTGCTGCTGCGCTCTGCGGTTTGCACTCGAGTTCAACTCTTGATATGAACACACTTCCTCTACAGGCTTTAATAAGCTCCGCTTGACATGAAGCTACTGTGTCCCAAGAGTTTGTTTCACTTTCTACATTTTTAATGTTTGTATTCTCTTAAAATCGGTCTCCTCTTTGATTGCCCGATTCACATTTTCTGCACTGGAAGATGATTAATACATCCATTACTGGAGATTGTTTGTTTGAAAATGGCTCCGAGCCACGACAGCAGTGTTGCGTTGTTGCTGATTTATCTCTTTCGGAGCTTCTCTTGACTCGCTGTTTTTCTTATTCTTTCACAACTCTTTCTTTTCAGACATCTCACTCCTTTATTTCTAATCATTTCCTCAAAACAAGTACACGGTATCGTCGTGGATCTAATCCATGACAGTGATAAAATGTGGAGAAATTTGCAGCAGAAAGCAGCTGAGTAACTGAACAAAAAGAAAAGATCATAAATGAATTCAACAAGCAGCACTGTGAGGCTGTATCCCCCAGGATGAGCGCCGGGCTTTGAAGCCAACTTTTTGAGCATCACAACCCCCACAAAATGTTCAGACCAATCGATTTTTTTGTCTTGAACAGCCACATGATTAAATCATTTTATCCTTATTTAATTTAACCAGGCACTGAATCAGAAGTTAGCTGGTCCGGTCGGCGGAAGTCTTCAGGGAGAACCAAAGGAAGCACAGTGTCAAATTTGGTGCACATTGGACATGCGGCACGACTCGCTTTAGTCTGAAGCTGGGCTCACACTACTGGATTTTCCTCACCAATTTTATGTCAGACACAAGGAGAAATTCCACCAGTTTTCTAATCTTAAACATACACATGACAAGATTTTAAAATAATAGTGCATCGCACACTGCAGATATGTTATCATACCAGAGGGAGCATTGCGCCACCTCACGTGATCCAATGGGGAAGCAGACGTAAACAAAATGGAGATTGGCGTCGTGCAGCAACTTGATGTAGTAACGTCTCGGAGTGAGAAAAACAAAGACAGGAGGGGTAAACGAGTCTGGATGAGTGGTTTCCGATTCTTCAGCAAGAGCTGGAGCTGAGATTTTAAGTTTCTGTCAACAGTAGTAGGCTAGTAGGGCGAGAATGTCGGAGTCAGCTGCTCCGGCATGTCTGACTCATTGGTTGTCGTGGTCCAGCTCTGATGTAATAAACCAGATTTCATATCATAAATATCAAACATGTTTGATATTGTTGTGGCGGCTCCAATGAGTCTGTGGGCGGTTCAGAAGGCTTCAGACTGGATCTGTAAACCTGTTATATTACCAGGTAATCTGTGCCGAACAGCCTGTTTCGAACAGGCACTGCGCCGGTCTCACTAAACTCATAGTACAGATGAGGTTTGAGAGAATGTCCTGAATGTTTCTTTTCCGCGCTGTTGATGCCCGACTCTCTCCCGCTTCGTTAATGTTTGGAGTGACCTTCAGCATGTGGCCGATTCTCAAACATTACACCTTGAAAAATGTTGTCGTTGAACGTAATCTGAACGTGGAGGTTCTTGTCTTGCTCTTAAAGCGAAGAGGAGGGTGAGACGTTGTTATTGTCATTCCACCTGCTCACCTGTTGAGGCTCATATAGACATCACATCTGCAGATGTACAGATTGGTATAGTTTCTCTCTGTCTCTCATCACTCTTCCTCTTCACTCTCTCTCATGTCTTTCCCACAACTCTCTTACCTCATCTTCACTCCTCCTCCTCCTCCAGCCCTTGTCATCTCTCCGTCTCAAATCACCTCCTCTAACCCTCGTCCCATTCAGCCTCTCCACCATCTCTTCACTCTCCTTGTCTTCTCTTCAGCTTCTTTTTCCCACAAACAGGAAGACGTTCCTTCTCTTTCTTTTGATGAGTAATATTTTTCTTACCGATGAGAAAGCAACAGATAAACAGGAGGCGAGGACCTTCATGTGTGTTTATATGTTTTTTGTTGTAATTGGTTTCCTTGCTGCTTACGTCCACCCAGCTGGATCTCACTGGAAAAATGTTTAGAAATGTTCTCAGTTTAGAAAAACAGAATACAAGACACATTTGAACCCCCGCAAAAAAGTAAATACACAAAACTAACGATAAAAATCCCTGGAATTACTTTCATATTTCACAATATACATGATCTCACCGACCAACGTTCAGTGCAAAATACAGTGCAGACAGAAGGAAACACCAGGTCCACGCTGAATCTGTTAAATATGCATACTGCATATTACTACATTTGAGATTTGAGACTTAACCACTCAGGCTTGTAACTTTAGTTTGTATGCATTAGAGGGGAATTATGGATTATTTCTAATTTGTGTCATCGCACGCCGCCTTCCCAACATCACAAGACTGATTTCAACCTATCAGTGCACATCACGCACGGCAGACGTAGCGAGACGAAACAACATAAAAGACGTAAGAAGACGTAAACAGGCAGAGAGGGAGGCTGGAACGGGGAGAAAAGGCGTGTTAGTGTCTCGTATCTGCAGAGATTTTCTTATTTTCTCACTTTGTTGCTGCTCGGGACGCTTTACCAACCCAAAATGTGGCTATTTGACGTCCTGGGAATGAGACTCAACAATCGACTATCTTTGTGGTGTGTTTAGGAACAGCTGGGACAAAATCCTACTGATTCTACCTTTAAGTTTAGTAGTCTTTTAATTATATTGACATGACGTCAGCTTCAGTTGGCTTTGCGCAGAAATGTCCGGTAGAAATGTCCTTCAGATGGAGACTTTTTACTTTGATAAATTTCATTATAGTACGTTACACTTGTCCTGACTAGAGGTCAAAAGAGTCGCATGTTTCATCAGCGAGTCGTTTTTAGGGCATTAAGTTGACGTTGTTTTTTTAAGCGAGCGGCAACATGAGACCACCGACATCACATTCAACAAGCAGTCATAAGTCGTGTCAGTGGTCACAGAGTCAGAAGGTGGTCGGGCATCAAGAGACGAGGAATAAAAGTGAGGAACAAGTGTGTGTCGAAAAGACAAACACACACACACACACACACACACACACACACACACACACACACACACTACCTCTCTATCTGTCCGTCCTCCCCCCTCCTGGTTCTCTAACGTCACTCCTGCAGTGCAGATAAGGCCGAGCCGGGCTGTCAGCGGACGCCATGTCTGTCACTGTTCACACACACACACACACACACACACACACTGACACTGACAGAGGAGGAGGAGGAGGGGTTGGAGTAATATATCAGTTCGTCAATTATGGGTCCGGTATTGTCGTTTTGATTGCAGTGTAATCGGATCAATCTTACCAATATGGCTGAATCTGCCCTCAAGATGCACTTAGACAGGACTGCAGCCTGATTGTCCGAACCGCTCATAACGTCATTAACTGCTAACTGTAAATGTAATGCGTCTCCAGTCTGTACATCTGGGAAGCAGAGTCAGACAGAAACGCGTCACTCGGATGTCTTTTACAGCATATTTTATTGAAAAGTAAAGTTATATGCAACCTGGTCTGCTAACGATTATATAAATACATTTAATTTGCTTTCAGTTCACCCGGTTTCATAGTCAACAAATCATTTCCAGAGCTTCACAGCAAAACAGCATTACAGCATTAAACAACTGAAGTAGATGAGAGTTGGTTTTACAATTTGAAAAAAAAAGGCAAAAAAAAAAGCATAAAATGGCTCCATACAGATCGTCCAGCATAATCCAAGTCAGGGATCGCAAACTGACTTGAAAAGATGTTTTTTATGAAGCGCGGTCAAGCTCCTGCACCCTCTTCAGAAGGGATGCATGCTAACGTTTTTAGCTTAGCAGCTACAGTGAAGATTTCGGCTTAGAAAGGGCTGTAAATAACATCTTTTCAAAAACACATTCTGCATCTCAGGGCTTCTGGAGACTTGGACTACGCCTGTGAGCTGTATGGAGCCATTTTATGTTTCTTTCGGTTCTTCTTTTATGTTTTAAACCAAGTCCATGGGACCATACATCAAGTGAGAAGTAAGGTCATTTTCTCATAAGCTTACATGCAATTGGACCTCTTTTCACCCCCTGCTGGCCGTTAGAAAGAATCCAGGTTCAAGGCACTTTAGCTTTGGCTTCAGTCCATATTTTATACAGTAAATGGCTGAACGTCATCATAGTGTACATGCTACCTTGACAGCTGCTGCTATTTTTCCATTTACTCGCCATAACTGCTGGTAATCTAAACTTTGGACCATCTTAAAGTGTTATTTTCTTCACAGTGACTATAATAAACTAAATAACAATTATAACAATAACCAGTTTACCTTTACTAAACAGCCAGGGCAGCAGAAGCATCTTTTATTGAACAGAAATGTGTTGTTGTCTTACAGAAAGATCCTTTGATTTTCATACATAATAAACATTTTTATGATATATGTATGAAATCTAGTTAGTTTGTGGTTGATAGACTGCATGCACACACTTTAAAGTCCATGTCTGCATTCCCCCAGGACACACACACACACACACACACACACACACACTCATTCTGTCCAGGAACACTGAAATAGAGGCGATTATACCATTAAGGCGGTCACTAATCATGCTCGACCTTTTTCCTCCACATGTCGTAATGTGTTTCAGCTAAACCCCCACCCTCCAAACACACACACACACACACACACACACACACACACACACACACACACACAGAGAGACACACACACACGTCCTCCTCCTACACTCATTACTTGACTTAAAAACCAGGAATTATTTTAGCTTTCTGTGCTTCAAAATGCATCAAACTTTACTCCATTAAACCAAAACATCAGATCCTCCAAGTGCTTTAAAGCAATCACTGAGGCTTAATTACAGTTTTTGACCCTGATCTGGCCCTACTTAAGACCCCCATCCCCACCAGCGACCCCCACGTCCTGATCCTAAATGCAGTCGAAGAAAGCCGGGTGTCCCCTCACCCAGAAACACACCTCGGCACTTAACATCCAGCAGCGTCTCTGGTCTAATTTCTCTTGAAACTGCAGCCTGTTAAAAAGCTCAAGGTGTTGCATATTATCAAGGCTTAACACAGGAGGTGGAGTGGGGAAGGAGGGGTGAGACATACATAAAGGGGGAGTGAAGCAAGAAAAATTCAAAATAGAGACGAAAGAAGCAATAAAACGGCCGAGAAGGAGTGAAGAATCTGTAAAGAAGAAGATAAAGAGGTGAAGGTTCAGGGCGTGCAGAGAAATGTTCATTTATTTATTCTCCGTCCTGAAGCGTAAACTGATAATAAGTCACTCAGCAGGGGTCCTTGGATCTCCGTCCAGCCGTTTTACAGTAAAGGATTATGGGTCATTAAAAACAGGAACTGGATCAAAACAATGTGTTGCGATGAAAAATGGAGACGCCTCCCAGACGCGATGGAGCAATCGCACCGAAACACGATGTACTTCCGCGGGTGACCTTACAAAATATACTCACGCCATCAGACGCTCCAAATATGCATCCCGTGATCCTTTGGGTGCCATCACGTTGGACGTTGCGTGTCTTGTAAACGTCCGCGGCGTGGAGGAGGTTGGAGGAGAGACGGTGTCGAACCCCGCAGAGAGACATTCTTCTTCTCAGCTTCACCTTGTGCTGAAAAGTAAATGTTTAAGCGAGCGGGGATAAACACCCTTAAATCATCACCACGAGCTGCGAGCGCACACCTTATGGGGGAATTCTGGGAAATAATAGTTGTCCCTTGGCTGTATCTGCGTGTGCATCAGGTGTGTGTGGAGGGAATTTAAGTCCAAGCACACACGGTCTCCAAAACAGACTTTTGTTTAAGGCTGCCAGCCTCGTCGATGTTTCTGATGGTGCCGAGATACGACAGCGGGTCAATGCATCTTTCGGTGCACCCTTAATCCCGGCGGCACAGATAGAGCTGCAGAGAATTGGTTAGAAATTTGTGGGAAACATTATCTCGTCTGATTCATAATGACAGCGAATGCCTGTCTTAGCTTGGGATGTAAACACGGATTAGGCTTTTTTTATTTAACAATATATTTGCTCGGCTTTTCTCCCCTCTGTCTTCCTGAAAGCCAAACAAATCATTAACGTAATCGCGGCTGTGTGGCCGGGAGGGTACACGCCACAGTTACAGTAGGAGATAGAGCCGGAGCTCTTTATGTGCTCCACTAAGTTTCCACAAACAAGGGATGTGACCCGACAGTGCTTCTGTAGGTCACAGTAAACACAACACGATACATTTTTTTACATGGAAATTAATTAGAAACAAAAAAACAGAAGTTAAATTTGGAAATATTTAATCTGTTTGCACATGTCGGGCCCGTCACTTAATAAGTCTGACAGGAAGTTATAATTGGATTTAAGAAATAATCAGATGAATATGCAGCTCGACAGAACGTAAATCATTAAAATGTTCCCTGGCGTTGCTTCAGAAACTTCTTATTGAAACGCATTCCTCATGTGTTGCTTGTGTGGATTTGAGATTTGACGGGAGAACAAAGAGGGCCCTTAAATGATAGCGGGTTATTAAAATAGACATAGAAGAGTAGAGTAGTGTCATTGCCGCTGTAAAGCTAAAAGAAATGAGGTTTTGAAAACAGAGCCATACTTCCTAATATTCCTAATCCTTCGTCCTAATATTCAGTTATATTCTTATTAAAACATGAGAGAAGTTGCGTCACATGAGGGATGTGAATCACGTGTATTATGTGAGATTTTAAGGAAATTGAAATGAAATGAAACCGATAACACGATGCGTGAGTCGACAACTCGATGTGTTTTTAAGCGACGGGGACTAAAGAGCGCCAATATCACAGCACGAGTTGTTCTGAAAGGATTAAAGCTCTGTTAAGTTGTTCTCAGGACATTTAATTTAATTTCACATTGAGTGTATTCGCTCATTTCAGTGTTTGATTTTTCAAAACCAATTTTACAAAACAAATAATACGCTTCAGTAGTTATTTACTTTCCATGACTTTAAAAAAGAGCAGGATAAAGAAAACACGTGTAACTTTAAGTTGTAACTAAAATGTTAGCGTATGTTCTGGACGCCACAGATACATACTTATTTGTATGTGTCAAAGGCTACGTACCAAATTGACAGGCGCTACAGTGACTGCAGTTCGAGTCTGCGTTGCACCTTTTGTCGGTGTGAAACCGCTGGATAACTTTCAGGGTACATCTGAACAATTCATAGTCGAGTTCGTGGCGACCAAAACTGTTATTTTTAGCCAAAACATGATGTTTTCCAGACCCTGCACAGCGTTGTGACGAGACAAATGTTTAAGATTGAACCTAAAGAAACGTAAAGTTTTAGCTTATGTGTGGTTTTGCAGAAACGCACTATGCCTACATTTATTCTGGCTAGTATGCAGAATTTTGCCTTTTTTCCAGCATCTACTGTATTGTGAAGCTGTGAGTGGTCGACGCATAACCTGTTGAAACTAACCAAAATTAAGAATTTATTATATTTTAACCAAAATAGTTTAGAGTCAGCTGAGAGAGATGGATGTGCTTGATGTAGGATGGAGAGGAAGAAGAAGTGTCGGCAGTCAGGAAGTAAAAAGCAAATATTTTGCATCCAAACACTTTTCGTTTGTGTTGTTTGAGGCAGATTTAACTAAAACATTCATTGAGGATGACTTGATTTAATAGCTTCTTAAATAAAAAGATTTCATAATCTTCTGTGGATTTAGAAACTTCCCTCTGAATAAAACTCACAAACTGACGTCGTCAAACTGCTTCCAGTGATCGGGAAGAAGCGGAGGGGACACGACTCGCGTCGTATTATTTTATTTTGCAGTCCAAGGGGCAGCACAGGGTAAGCAAGCAACCCCCTTCCACCCTCCAACCCCCCGACCCGACACACTCCTCCCCACCTCCCCCTCTGTATCTCTCAGCTCCCAGGAAGCTGCCGGGCTTGGCTGGAGCCAGAGTTCTGCCCCATCCATCATTCTTATCAGGGAGAGCCTGGCTGTACTGAGGAGAGCAGAGGAGGAGAAAAGAAAAGAAAAGAAAAGAGAAAGAGGAAGGAAAGAAAAGTGTATTTTTAAATAACAGGCACACGGATATAAGATCACTTTTATGATGCATCAAGAGACGAGTGTGTGGGGGGGGTTGTGGTGCAGGTAGGAGGTAAGATGGAGGTGGAGGTGGAGGTGGGGGTTAGGGAGTGATAAGCCCTGATACAAACAATAACAACAGGCACCATGCAGCCACATCAAAGCCCCCCATTTAGATTTTGGCTGGTTGAGGGGTTGTATATGGATGGGGATAGGGGGTGGAGGTGGAGGTGGAGGTGGTGGTGGTGGTGTAGGGGTCCTCTGCAGTTACAGTTGTTCATCAAAGCCTCGGCAGCAGTCTGACCCCGCACCAGGACCAGGTTCAGAACATCTTTTACGACTCGGTTTCAAATAAACAAAACACAGCGAACAACACAGAGGAGAGGAATGTCCAAACCGGCTGCTGATAAAGACTTTACGGTCGGTCGCAGCAGACGGAGCTTTTACTCACTGCTGTGGATAAAGAGCTGAACGCCATAACTGTCAGCGTGTCCTCAGATGTCCGAGGGAGCGCTACACAGACGGACAGACGGTGGAAACACTTTCACTATCAGAGCAGGATGTGCTGTCTTCCTCTTTATTAGATATCATCTCAGAGTAAGGAAGGAACTTTAATAATAATCAAATCTGTGTTTTTGTGAGGTTTGCCAGTTGTGTCTATCGTGGAGGGAAATTAAAGGAGAAGTTAACCCCCCAAAAAATTAAATTCAATCATTATGTCCTCCCCGCATGCCGATGAAAAGTCGGGTGAAGTTTGACAGTCCACAAAATATTTCTGGAGCTTCACAGCAGAGCAGTGTTCCAGCATTGTCCTCCTGGGGACCAACCGGAAAAAAAAAAACATATGATGTCTCCATACAGCTCGTCCAGGATAAACAACAGCTTCACTGTAGTTTCAGACGGGTTGCGCACTAAGGCCCAATCCCATTTCCTAGTTTTATCCCTACTCTTTGTTTTCAATGGGACAACCCGCCAAGACCCTCATACGTCGTCAGCTACATGACCGATCAGACATTTCCAACATGGCGTCTTCTGCTGTGGTTATCCTGGTATTAGAGAAAAAAAAATGTGGATGCTCACAATTCATTCAAAACTTCACGCTATCAACCAAGCCATCAACAAACACTGCCTTGTTACCGGCCACTAACGTTAGCGGTGCTTTATAGGCTAACTTTAGCAACCCGCGTTCCTACCCTGCCAGTCTGCACTTGTTTCACGCTTGTTGTAATCTAGCCCTTGCACGCCATACCCCTCTATCCTAACAAGAATCGGGACACCCTACACCTGGACGTGAATGTGCAAAACGAAGGGGTTGGGGGACAAGGTTGTATTGGGATTGGGCCTAACTCTTTTAGCTTAGCAGCTACATTTTCATCTTTAGGTGAACTGTTCCTTTACTGAGATGTCCTAAAATGGCCACCCAACCAGCTCGTATTCTTAGATCAAACTAGGGGTATACCGCTGTTGATGATAATCGTGATATTTAAAAAAGAAATATTGATTTCGCCTCTTAAATCATTTGCGTTTCTTTCTCATTCTCACTTTGTGTTGATGCATCTGAACGCTGGTTGCCATCTGCCATAAAACAGAAAGATTAATTAAGTGTAATTGTTCTTTTCGTACACTTTTGTACAGTTACACTCACAGACTCTCTCCTCCTCCATACACTCATATTTTGACAAAAAAGTAACAAAGTTGAAGATGAATTTGACCGATCGCATGTTTTTTCAAATTTTCTAGAGCGATAATATTGTCGTAAATTCTTTAAGCCACGATAATCATGTCGTAAAAATCAGATGTTGTGACTTTTTGGTGTTTTATTTTAATGTTTTTTTCCACTATAAAGTTTTAACTTTCCCAGATTCTCAATTTTCCATCCATCCAACATTGTTGCTCTCTGTTTATGGTTGCCAACATGACACTCTGTTTGTTTAATCACCTGTACCAGAGCCTCTTTACCTCACGACGTTAGAGGACCGAGCTCCTCTCTGGATGCGGCTTTAATCACATCACACAGTGAGCAGCACCTTCAGTTCAAACAGGCCACACTCATCCTGTCAGCTGCACCGCCATCAGCTGAGGCTCGACCGCTGCGACGCGCTGCAGCTTCAAAGCTGCTGCTCGTCTGGCTCACGCCAAAACCAGTTACAGTGGTGGAGAGCAGACCGCCGGCACACAAAGGAAGCTTTGCTTTAATGTTATCAGAGGCCGATCCACGTCTGTGCTGAGCTGTAATGATGCTGTATTTCCCTGCCTGTCTCACAACGGCCTCATGGCTTTTATAAGCAGGCCCTAATACAACTATACACCATTAGTGAGCCACTTTTATTACGTTTCCAGCCCTGCAGAAGCCCATTCATCTCCAGCGAGATGGATCGCTCTTGTTTTTTGTGATCATCAAGATGAATGAGTTTATGTTTCCCTCTGGCGATGGAGGGGGGAGGACGGTGCCTGCGTGAGGATGAGCATCCAATCAGGAGCAAAAACACAGAATATATTTTGTCTTTTCGCCAAAACAATCGAACTATAAACCACTTTTCCCATTTCTGAACACATGCTTGACTGTTCTTTTGTATTTTTTATCCGTTTTGTTAGTTTGAAGTGACAGTTCTGAGGTGACTCTAGCGTCTGGTCCATGTTGTGTTTCTTGCAGAGCTCTAAATATAAACCAAAACACACTTAAAATGAAAGTTTGAAGTCCCCTTTTTTTACGTCTTCTGTGACTGGACTTGAGAAAACACGCTCACTAACCTCAACTTAACAACTGTTCAGTCACACTGATGAACATTTACATTTCTCAGTTTGAGGAGTCAGCTCTTCAGCTGCAGCTGCTCCTATCAGAGCTTCTTTTGTTCCCGCATCCTGGTACAAAGACAATATGTGAAACTGTTCTCAGTAAACCTTTTAAATTTTAATTCTTCGGGGGTTTTGTGGGTCAGGGGTTCAGGCAGACATCGCCTGTTAAGTGTCACGAGTCATCAACAAAAAATCTCGACTTTTTTTCCACGTTATATAAACATTTAACTGTTAAATGACATATTCTGCCAATTTCCCTCTCTGTAAAAAACAGCAGAGGTGGCGACATTTTGTGTTGGTAAAGCGTCCCGAGCAGCAGTAAAGTGAGAAAATAAGAAAATCTCTGCAGATACGAGACACTAACACGCCTTTTCTCCCCGTTCCAGTCTCCCTCTCTGTCTGTTTACGTCTTCTTGTGTCTTTTACGGCGTTTCGTCTCGCTACGTCTGCCGTGTGTGATGTGCAACAGTAGGCTGAAATCAGTCTTGTGATGTTGGGAGGGTGGCGTCCGATGACGTAAAATTAAAATAATTATCCGTTATTCCCCTCAAATGCATTCAAACTAAAGTAACGAGCCTGTTTTGAAAAGGTAAGAGGAGAAAGTCAAAAAGTTAAGTACAGATACCTGAAAAATATACTTCAGTACAGTAACAAAGTATTTGTACTTTGTTACGTCCCACCTCTGAATAATGACAAGAACGTGGTGAGGAAAAACAAAATCACTTTATTTTAAATTAGTTTTCATTTTGACCTTTAAGAGTCAACGGAGATAAATTCCTCCTCAGGTCATTAAAAAGCCAGAGACACATTACAGAGGACATGACCTCGGTGTCCTCAGTGGTCGCCGTGGCCGTCAGTACAAATCGTCTTTTTAATGCAACACCTCATTGTTGGGTTTTGAATTGATTATTTGAGCAAAAAACTACGTGTGGATGGGGCTTTTGACGGCGCAAGAAATAAGGAAAAAGAGACAATCAGTCACAAGTTAAGAGGTAGAGATTGGAGACTCTTTGTACGACTTTGTGTCTGTAATCTTGGCAGAAGAGGCTCCTGTACGGGCGTTGAAAGCTGCGGCCCGAGCAGATCCGTGCCGACCAGACGGCAGCGGCCTCGCGTGCTCTTGCGCCGCTCGTTGTTTTCATAAAGGCCAAAGCTCGGAGGCCCCCTGACAGATACCGAGATGTAATTGGAAGCGTCTGGCATTGTGTGTCGGCCTACAACCTCAGTGCTTCTGTCTGCACGTACAGAGAGACTCCGACCTGTACACACACTTAAAGTCAAGTCACAGTATATCATGACCCGACGTCACAGGTTTGCTTTTACACTGATCTATTGGCTGTGAGAGACCGTGGGAGCAGGGAGTGGATGCCCGCAGGGATCATCCACATTTGGTTATGAAGTAAGAAGAGAGAAAAAAAATCAAAAAGGTTTATTTCAAACCAGGAGGAACACAGTCACTGTGGTTTGTTTCTTTTTAGGTTTTATAAACTTAGAAAGTTGTATTATTTTTGTGTGGTAATGTAGGTCAGAGGATAGTTTGTGTAGAGGTCGTTTGGGAAATGTTTGTTTACTTGTGCGACGGTTTAATTCGGTCTGTTTACGACAGTACAAGATAAAACACCGCAGAGAGAGAAATTTGAACTCATTGTTGTTTCGGATGAACATCAGCTTCCAGAAAATGGTCGCTAGTCTTCCCGGGTTTCGTACAAGAACAACAAAAAAACACAAGATCACACAAAGTCAACAAGACAAGAAAACAATAAGAGAAGCTACAAAAACAGTACATGTTTTTTTTTCATCTATAATTTTCTAAATATTGTAAATTCCCAAAACTCCTCCAAATCAAATGATTACATCTGTGACTCATAGAAGTGTTTTCCTTCTCAAGTACTCCACTTAAGTATAATTTCGAGGTACTGGTACTGTACTTGAGTATTTCCTTTTCTTCTTCTGCTACTATATACTTCCATTCTATGGCATTTTGGAGGCTAATATTGCACTTTTACTCCCCTACATGCATGTGATGACTTTAGTTACAAGTTGCTTTGCAGATTACATGCTGCATCGGAGCCTAAGTAGTGCATTTTTTAAAATTAAAGTATTATTTCAGTAATGAGATGATAAAAACACTCATTCTGATAATCAGAAAAATGCTAAATATCGGATCTAAAAGATGATTATCAGTCGACCCATAGTATAAAATATATACATTCAGGAAAAGGCATATATGCTTTACTTTTACTTGTACTTTTGGCACTTAAGTATATCTAAAATCAGATACTTACAGACTTTTACTCAATTACTATTTATTCTTTTACCAAAGTAATATTTTATCTTTACTTTTACTCAAGTGTGACTTGGTCATTGGTGTTTTCTGATTGGATGACCCTCACTGCAAGACTTCAAACAAAGTTACAAATCACTGCTGGACGAAAATACATCTGTTTAACGACGTGACGATGGTATGGTTAAGGTTTGGTTAGGGTTAGGGAAATGGGTTTGGGATGCTAAAATTAGAAAACATTTTAGTTTGGGTCAAGATGTGGTGAAGGTAAGGAAACGGCTGTGGTAAAAAGAAACCGTGAACAGGTTGTTATCCTTCTGAAGTCAGGCTCAGCCACACATTGTTTTAAATGTATTTATCTTTTTATAATCCAACACGTGGGTGCTATGAAGCCCAAATATGTGCTGTGTTGTCGCAATTCAGCCCAAAGTAAATTCAAAGCTGTTGTTGAAACATTTGGAGTACAGGCATCGTTTTGGACTCTTTTGAAAGGTTAAGCTCTGTAAGTGGTTTCTGGCACTAGATTATTTATTTTTCTCGCCTGAATCTGTAATGCAAAAATGAGCCTGCAGGTGACCTGTAACTGCCCCTATTAAAAATGCCATTTTGTGACCTCATAATACCCCCTGCCTCTGATTAAAAACTTTATAGTTCCTTTTAACATGAATGTTGTGCATATAAAGTAATCAAAAACAAGTGCTTAGTTGGAAAAACAGCCTATATAAAAGAGCAGATTGCATTAAATGACAAACGTTTATTATTTCCAAGCTTGGGGCTTTATAACCCATTAAAATATCTTCACGGATTTGAAGTCCCATTGGCTACATGATCGCATCATCTGGAGGATGAAGAGAGAGGGGATAGGACATGGAGTGAGCCTCCTGTCTTTGAAATCACTCTTTGGCTGTTGCAGGCCGCATGGCGGGCATAGAAGTGCTTAACTAAGTGGTTTCTGGGTTGTAGCAGCTGTAGCGCCACCGCCATCCACTTCAGTTCCTGACATGAAAATCAGCTCATATGAATGTAACGCAAACATGATATGACACCTGTTGTAGGAATGTCAATATGGTACAGATGACAGAAACAGGGGTCGTTTTGGAAACTGTTTAAAGAATAAAAGGTGGTTTCTGACATTATTAGATGATTCAACAAGTGCTTAAAGTAGATTAAAGTGTACTAAGGCCGAGCAATATAGTAAAATCAAGAAGAAGAAAAGGAAGCATTTAAATAAAGTCGTTTATTATCTCCAACAAGATCATGTTTTTATCTGCGTCTCTTTATTTGTTTATTCTTGTGCAGTCAGGATAAACGGTAGCATCACTTTCTGTGGGGTGTTTACAGACGTATGTATAGATGCATACAAACCAGAAATAATGATCATACAAATGTGCTGATATATCAATATATGATCTAAAGAATGGAGTTATATTATTACCAAAACATGTTGGATAAAGGTTGGTTTGTGCTGGAATGAAAAAAAACATTTAAAAAGAGACTCTTCGCTGCGCTGTCTGCTGTCTTTAAGGAGAATCTGATTTATATTTTTTCATTTGAACGTTATTCATCCAGGTCGCTTCCTGCTTATCTCCGGCGGAGAATCATCCAAGACAGCAGCAGTTAACACCTCCACAAGTGACAGCCTCGGACTACCTTGATGCAGAGAGCGTTACGCTTTGGCCGATATCCCAAACATCGGACTGGACGGTACCGGCATGAGATCGCAGATAGGAAAGCGGGACTAAACAACATGTGACACGAGCAGAATGGACCATAAATCCCATCCAGGGCTCAGCGAGAATGAGCAACAATGAGTGGCTGGAGTGAACGGCCAGATGTGGAGCGGTGCTGCTGAAGAGGGAGACAGATTTATGGCCTCGTCTTTAATGAGGTAACATCCTTTTCACTCATAAGACTTTTAAGAACTTTTTTTTTTTTTTTCTTTTGCTCCCACATGCAAGAAAAGTAATTCCTCTGGAAGTAAGACGAGGATGCAGAAAAGGAGGGAAAAAAAGCTGAGACGTAAAATGTATTTTTCTTTTTACGTCATCGAAGAAAACCACGGCAGAAAGGGAGTTTCGGGAGTGAGAGGGAGGATTAAAAAACGGAGTAATACTTTGACAGCACTATAAACTGTGCAATATGATATATAGTGTCTTTTTCTGCTGTGAATGGAGTGATTTGCACTTTTAATCTTTGCAGCTCGTGGGAAAATTACAGACTACACACAAAAAAATTCATGCTACGTGACTACAAAAGGTTTATAAGTCGGAATCAGCAAATTCCTTAAAAAGCTATTTATTGTCTGTCTTGTTTTTTTGACAGCGTTACATTCAGGTCCAGCTTTCAAATCCGTCTACAGACAATCTGTGGCTTATCTGTCCACTAACTTGCATGTGCATGTGCTTTACTGTGCTGCTAATTGTTGTTAGCTTGCCGAAAAATGCAGAGCTGCGAGCTAAATGTCAACAGTCTGATCAACATTTGTCATTTACAAAAGAGTAAAGGGATTCGATATTTTTGTTCTATCACAGAAGTTTTATGCCACAAACAAAGAAAATTAAGGTGACATCAATAAAGACAAAGACGACGAAGGAGCTAGCTTTGAGCTTGAGAGTTGCAGGCAGCAGGATGTAAACAAGCATTTTTTTATGTCATGAGAGAAAAATCTGACTTTGGAGCCCATGGATTTTTAAGATAATAAGATGGCCTTGTGGTCTCATTTAAATTGAAATTAAGCCTAAATTAGTTTTTTTTTTAATCATGTTACGTGATTGTGGCAATCTGGCAAGTGAAACCAGATACAAACAGTGTGTAGGCCCACGTTAATGAGCTAAATTGATTGCATTAGCGCTGATATTAGATTATATTCAGTTTGTTGACAGCATCAGGGCTGTCAGAGACGGCTGATACGACTCACAATATTAAACCCAGGGTTGATTTTCTGGGAGGATTTTTTTGTTATATTTGTGGAAAATCAGTCAGTCCAGTGTCTGTGGCTGTTGCAGGCCTCTGATAAGTCCATCCAGTCGTCTCATTCAGCCTTTGTGAAAAGACCGGACAGGCCTGCACTCATTGCACATGGCTGCAGTCCTCCACAGAACTAGGCGGATGTGTTACTACAGCGTTGTTTTCTAACGTGAGTTACCCAGGAGGTAGTCGGATACGCTCACAGTACACAGTTGCTGAATCTGCTCATCAGTAGCTAACTCGGTAGCACTTAGCACTGCCCCTGACTCAAAGCAGAACGCCACGGCGGCAGTAACGTACTCCTTTAGCGGCTAACATTAGCACAAGCACACAGCTACAGCCACGTGGGGTAGCCTTTTTGGACTGAGGTACATTCATGACTTTATTGTTGTATTTATTAGACAAAAAAAAGCCAAGTGAGGGTCGAACTGAGCGAACGAGCCACTAACACATCTCCCAGCTGGCTAGAGACAGTCAGTGTCTGTGTAATCTGCACGTTAAGGTTTTGCAGAGGAGTTGTTCTGAAGGGAGGGCGTGGGATTGTTTTGGTTGGATACTTTCAAAAGTTTGCTTGTTCTTGCTGATTTCTACAATCCTACCAATGCCACCATTAACTGAGAGGCTCAGTGAATGTGTTTTCCCACCCTTGTTAGGGTTTTTATGATATGACACGAGTACGGAATAAGAATAAGAAGGCTGCGTTGGTGGGAGCGTGTTGTTTAAGGACAATTAAATAAAAGAATGCATGAGTCTGAAGTCTTATCAAACACCAACACTGCAACACGGTTAGTAACGCAACTCTGGAGCTCTTACAACTCTGGAGAGTTATCACAGCAGCAACTATTTTATCTTTGGTTATAACAGTCATGAGGTAAACAGTAGAAACACGCCGTTCATGTAATCTAACAGGAATGTGCACTTGCATGTATGAGTGACCAACGCAGCGCCTTGCAGGAGGATGCTACGTTAAATTGCAGCAAGAACTGAGTCAAGGAAAGCAACACTGAAGTCAGTCTGAACATGGCCTCATTATGAAACTGTCATAACATCTTCATAATCAATATTTTTGTCTCTCCCTTAATTTCAGGATATTTTTGAGGCTCTGTTTCTGAGATCTTTCACTCTAGAAATGTTAAATCTGTCACCTCACAGTTAGACTCTGGATTCGGGGCCCCCCTGACCCTCTCGGGCCCCTGAGCCTGCGACCATTAAACCCCTTTTACCTGCTGACCCATGTACTTTTATATTGCACAACCAATAAACTAAAAAGTGTGCTGTCACGTTATGATAACTTACGTAAGTTTATGAGAATTGGTGAGAAAGTTTGCTGACACACTATTTTCTCGTCAATCTGCGACGTCAGATGAAGAAACCGCTGCCCTCAGCATCACCTCCTATCAAACTAAAACCTCCACTATTAAAAATATCCAGAGGGACGATCGGGGGCCCCGCAGCAGATTGCATCTTATGAAACCCGAAGGGCCCCAGCTTGTTTTTGCTGAGGCGGTGGGCGGCCATTTATGAGCTGCTAACATGAATGAAACAAGGTTTTAAAACAGAGGAGGTAACAGAGGATTTGTGTGGCTGCACTCGAGGGCCTTCGCCTCAAACACTGGTGCAGATTGTGCTCGGGGCTCTGAATGGCAGAGTCATCACCCTCTAACTCCTCTGCTCATTATACAACCTCTCCAGCTTCACTCAGCGGTGTTTGACCGGCACTGAAGGACCCTACGAGAATGAGAAAAACACGCCACCGGTTTCATGAATGGGCACGGGCCCCCTCTCCAAATAAATCTGAGAGAAAAACACAAGGTGGGTAAATACTGACTGAGAGCGACAAGAGTCAAAATTGAATTTCCGTGGAAGTGATGTAATCCGCTGCCCCAGGTCAGACCGAGATGTTATTATCTTAATTTGAGGTTCATTAATCGCCGGTGAAGCGGGCTGATGACAAGGTTTCCACCTTGTCCCAGCTGCACGGAGCTGCCAGCTGATTTAGGACGGCTCCCTGCCTCGGTATGTAAACCATTTGCTGCAGGAATGTATAAGCAAGCCGTAAAAATAGGATTTGGCTGAGACATACAAGACGGATCGCGCCGTAAAACAACGCGCCCCATCTCCACCGCAGCCTGGCGGGGGCGGTCGAGGTGTTTGGAGGTGGGGGTGGTGGGAACGGGCGAAGGGAAGCCCGCAGGTTCAGAGTTCGGGCCCTGCATGGCGACAGGAGGAGGGTGGGCGTGTTTAAAACTGAGAATGGATTATAGGCTCCGAAATGCTGTAATCCTCCTCACAAATAAACGATATATAACGTAGGAGGAGGCTTAAGGAGGAGACACTTTCACATGCAAACACTCGCTTTCACGTCTGCACACACACGCATATTTCAGAGAGAAGAGGTCCCTGTTAGCTGAGAGACTACATCATAATCCAGAGCGAAATCAGGCAAAGCATGAGGAGAAATATCGACAGCATGATGCCTGGTAGCAGCACAGATTACCACTTCCACATCCATCAGCTTTCTGAAATCAGTTAATCATGTTTTAAAGCACACAAGAGCCGAATCCACCAATGATCTGCCTCTCCTGCTGAGAAGATACAGGACTGGCATCGTAATTGGTTTCAAATTTAGAGATTTAACTTGAAAATGAGGTCTGACAGACAGAAGAGAAATATACGAGCAGACGTCGCGCACAGATCAGAGTTATGTCTGCACAAGAATGTTTAAGAAACAGCGACTTAAGCTTAATCCTAAACCAAACAACCCAAAGCAAACTCTGGGCTTCTTCTACATTTACAGAGTAAAAAAAAACTGCCTTTAATCGTTTTCTTAAACATGTTAAGTGATTAAACGTCAGAGCTGGAAAAAAAAATTATAAAAAGATGTATTACCTCACTCATAAGATCTTCTTCCAACATCGCTCTAAAATGAAAAACAAAATTTCCCTCTTCATTTATTGATTGAAACACATGATATGTAACATTTCTGCTTTAAATTGTCAAAAAACAAAAACAACTAGACCTCTGGTGTATGTTCTGTTGAGTCGTGTACCCAAATGTTTCCAGCGATGATCAAACCCCAAAAATGTGTAATTAAGGTAACGTTTCAATTGGTCGCCCGTCGCTATAATTTCCAGGAGAGAGTCAGAGAGTGAAGATGGACCAAACTAAACACGAATTAAACCTTAAAACACGACCTCGTCTGTGAACATTTGTGCCTGAGTCAGCTTCACTGGCGATGGAGGTTCATTAACAATGACAACATCTCTCATGATCCCACGCTACTTCACAACATCATAAACCTACTTCTTTTGTTTTCATTGTTTTGTCTGAGACAAAATGCATACTTTCCCCTGGTGCCACGGTCACATGTAGTCAAATTTTAAGATATTTAGTCTCAAGATAGGCTATTAAAGATTCAGCATTAAAAACCCAAGACGTGTTATTGTTTTTTGTGTTTTACTTATTTCTTACTAACCGTCATTTAACCGGGAAAGTCCCCGTTTAGATCCAAGATGTCCCGACGGGACAGCAGCAGAAAAAGAACAACGTTAACAGAAGACAATAAAAAAGTTACAACAAACAATAAAAAACTTTTAATTAAAAGGAACGAGCAGCAGACTGAAAACAGACAGCAGTCACATACTGCTTCATCATATCAGATAATCTATAAGGTGATCCCGCAGCTCACACTAAGATGACTAAGGTTCAAACAATGACACATAATTTGTCTGCGTGACCGAAGGTTGCAGCTTCTGAATGTGAAATATAAACTGTGTCTTTAAACCCTGATTACAGGAGGACGTGACCTCTGTCGGCATACACACTTCTATATTTATTACAATATACAGTCTTTTTTTTAAGTAACTGATATTTAATACAATTAAGCTTATAAGTAATTGTCAGTTCACACGTTAAATAACTCCATTTACATTATTGTAACTCAGTACGGGCGTTCCTATTTTTTATTTTTCCATAACGAGCATAAAGAATCATCTGCGTACATAAAACTCAATCATCTGAACCTTTGTTCTGTTCATCGGGTCAACCGAGTTCAGACTGTCATGAACAGTGTTCCTGCTGTCACTCAGGTCGTGCTGATTCCACCTGAAATAACTATAAACTCAGTCCAACGTCTCAATTACAGTTCGGTTTAATTTACAGAGGTTCAGTTAAATAAAATGCTTTGCCACTGCTTTATATTTTTAAAATGTGGCACGTGCACAATTCAAGAAAGCTGTCAAATGTTATCGTCATTAATTATCTTCATACTAACCCACTTATTCTAGCTGCTTGTTCATATGTATGTCTTTCCCATCCTTTTAATTATTTATTTTTCTCTTTTTAATGGACTTATGTGGTTTTGCACTGGAGAGTGCAGGTTTTTGCACCTTTCCATCACATCTTGTGTTGCTCCTGTGTATATTAATTTGTATTATTTGTATACAAACAAACAAATCAAACAACAAAAAAGAAAGAAAGAAAGAACCGACACCAATAATGAGAAAGATGCTGAATATCAGATCCAATAATCAGCCTGGCTGATAATCAGCCGTCTCATAGTAGCACATGTAAATATACTGTATGTATATTTTACATTTAGTTGTACTTATAAAATTAATCACAGCGAATATCAGAGACTTGGGTATGGGTGACTGTCACATTTACCAAAGTAATATTTTAGCACGATATCTTTTACTCTTGTTGTGACTATTACAACTTTAAAATATCAAATAAATAAATAAAACATGAAATAAAATAATACAAGTTTTGCACTTTTTGCTGCTGTTTTCAAACATCGTGGTCTTATAAGTTTCCTCTGGTTGGATTTATTTTGCTTCTTCACTGTCACAGAAACCCAGAAAGAGAAAATGACTCAAGTAAAGAAAGAAAAAAGTTAAACTAGACAAACTGACGGGTTAAAGTGAACCAGGCACTCGCATGTTTTAGGTTCAGAAATGTCAAGACTTCAGTATTCATCATATTGCTGCGTGTCGTGTGTTTCCTCCGGCAGACAATATTTTCTAAGATTTAATATTCGAGTGTGCAAACTTCATTATATGTGTTTCATTTTAAAGGTCAAGCATCATAAAACATAGAGCTGGAACTTAATTATTTAAGTGGTTCGCAGTCTACATTTTGACTCATTAGAGGTAAAAACAACGTCCAGGATGATAAAAGCTGTAAACTCTCGATGCCTCCGTCACTCTGAGCTCGACTCAGCCTTCAGTCGGTGTCAGCAGGTGCCCTCCGCTGCTGTTTCATTGAAAACTTTACCACCCGAGTGGAGAATAAACTACCTGTCACATGTTGTGTGTTTGGTCTGTGACGATCGTCAGGACTCGCGGTAATCTCGCGTGCAGTCCTGCATCCTCTCGGGCTCACGGAGGTCTGGAGAAATTCAACTGCAGAATTCGGTTAGAAACGGACCGGAGACACATCGGGCCGATATTATAATTCAAAACAATAAAATTACGCCTCGCAGAAGTTGTTTGTATCGGACTGAAAGACATCCAGAAGTGCTGTTTCCGTTTTGCTTTTAATCTTCCTTTGTTTGGGGGGAAATTTGCTGCCTGATTTCTGTGTTGACGAGCAGAACACCTGACATCAGGAGAGTAGTAGCAACAGTTTGTAAACGCAGAGAGAAATGCTCTGTTTTTCAGGAAGGCCCTGTTCACACTCACAGTTACATCTGCTGCACGTCTGTTTGCTATTTACCCAACTTTATAACCTGAATTCACCGAATAATCTGAAAAAAAGCAAAGGCAGTAACATTTTTTTTTCAACTTTAAATATCTACATTTAAAGGTAACCTGCTAATATAAAAAGTTGCATTGATATTTACTTATATTGATACACGAACCCTTTCAAAATAAATTCCTCTAATAATAAATTTGTGCTACTTTTCTACAAATTACACCATTAAAGGTGTTTTTTTCAGCATCCGCAGCCGTCACTTATAAATCAGTATGCTAAATTGTTTATTGTATGACGCTAAAGCACGTCCTCGAACCTAAACTAATCTCTTACTTATGAGATTAGCTTTATTGGTCTACAGTCTGAGAGATCTGCTGCGGTTTTGTTTCCCGTTTAAGGTTTTTTTTTTTTTTCCTGTCTCATCTGTTGTACAGACTGTGAAGTAGCTGTAGGCCAATTTTCAGGGCAGATATTCAGCATTTTTCCGATCATAGGTATCTGTGATTTTTCTGTCAGGTTGCAGATAAAATGAACTAATTTAAAAATGTGCTGCTTTGGCTCTGATGCGGCATCCTCTCACACAGTGTCCCGCCTACAGCTATATCTGATTGTTAACACGATTAATAGCCTGTAAACACTGAATAATCTGCATCTGCAAAGTAACTACCTACTAAATTTATCAAATTAATGTAGTGGAGAGGAAGTATAAAGTCGCAGAAAATGGAAATACTCGAGTAAAGTACCTGAAAATTGTACTTAATAACAGTACTTAAGTAAATTCTGCTTGATTTCATCACTGGTTGTTTAAATTTTGACGCATAGATTTTAATTTTTTACTGCAAATGAATATCAATCCCAAATATCTGTTTTCAGTCTCCTTGATTTCTAATAATCGGTATCGGCCCTGAAGCTCTTTGAGGCAAACGTGTGATATGTTTATGATTACAACTGAGTTGATATGACCCTTCCTGCAGTTTCTTCAATTATAAACCACCAAAAAGGTCGTGTTCTCGCCCGTATCCATCCGCTGGTTGGTTTGTTGCTGTATTAATGTTCACGTCTCATATATTTGACCCTTTAAAAGCTCAAAGGAGTCCTTTGCACAGCAGTGTGATTCAGTCGTGCAGTGGTCCAACTAGGAGTGTCACAATGTTGTGTTATTCACGATAACCATGAAACGTGATACAGTGTTAATAATACACATATGATACCGTGTGAAGACTCCAGCGAAGATGTTCGGCCTCGTGCTTCTTTGGTTTATGAGTTGGTCTGGTTTCCTTTTCACTCTTTTTTACAGTTACAGTTACAGAATCTCTCTCTCTACCTCCCTGCACTCGTATTTTGAGGGTAATTTAACAAAACTAAACAAGGTTAAAGATGGATTTGATTGTTTGCATTTTTGTTTTCAAGATATCGTGAACATATTGTTATCATGAATTCGTCTGGCCATGATAATCATAGAATGAAAATCTGATATTGTGACAGTTCTGGGTCCAACACAGTCAAAGAAGAAAAAACAAAAAAAAACAAAGCTCGTCACAAACCCAAAAATTGTAATTTATTTAAAGTGGCAACGGACAACTTTTCCCCTCTAGCGATTTCCAAGTGGTATTATTGTCACCGCTGCTGTTGGAAGACAGCTGGATCGTCTCCGTTTTCCTCAGAGTCAAAAAATAACAACAACACAGAACAAAACATGAGTTTATTCAATCATTCAGTCTTTAATAGAGATGGATCACCAGTTAACCTTCCTTTTCTGGGGTGACAGCGTGCCCGGTGGCAGGCAAAATTGTGTAGTGATAGTGAGGTTTATAGGGAAACCGGTGTCAATGATGTTGATTTCAGAAGTTTCTTCTCCATTTTGGGGTTTTGAAGTTTCTTTCACGAGGCGGCAGATCAGGATGATGTTTAAGGTCAAAGGGGAGAATCACTTTTTTTCTGCCAGTTGGGTGAAACTCGTTCTGCTCGTCATTCGTCCAGTGTTTGTGGAGTCAAAATGGCAGCTTCGCCTCAACACAACACTGACGTCACTCACCTGCAAGTCCTGTACAAATAGACGCTGGAGGCCGCAGCTTAACAAAAAGCTGCTCTGTTGTAATGAGGAGCTCCCTCACTTCCCAGCATCGCTCATAATTTAGCCTCCGTTATTTAGGCTGCGAATAACCACCGGCCTAATTCGTTCAGCTCGGTGGCAGGCAGCGCAAATGCTTCTCATGCAAATGAGGTAAATGTGTACACCAAATTACAGCTTGTCATTCTGCATAACGCGGCGGCGAGCCGGACAGTTCACAGGAGCGATCGACCAGACGAGGCGGAATAAGAAAAAGAGGCGGACGAAAATCTCCACGAGGCAAAGATGATTTCTGACTCTCTGAGGCTGCCGTTTGATTGGATTACAGTACGAATGTGTTTTGAAGGGGATAAATCAAAACGCTGCTGAAAACTGGCAGAGATTTGAGTTTCACCTCACAGGGAGAGTTGAGTAACAATGCTCACATTCAAAAGCTCATTCTCCTACTTTATCACACACTGCTCTTGTTTATTTTGTTGCGTATGGACGTGTACATGCAGTCTAATGCACGGCAGAGGTCATGTGTTAGAAGCCCTGCCATAAAAAAAGCCCAAGGGGCAAAAGGGGGGGAAGGAGAAGAAAGCCGGCAGAGGATGAGGAGGGGGAGGAGGAGGAGGAGGGCGGCGGCAGAGGAGGCGTCTGTTTTTCCTCAGGAGCGAGGCTGCAGAGCGAAGTCGACATGGAAAAGCCGGGGAATGGGAAAATGGTGCTGCACCGCGCCTGAGCCGAGCTCCCAAAACCTGCACTCAGTTTTACTAGACCCAGCTCTGTTAAGTTCTGTTGTTATTAGTCGTGTTCGGGTCGACGCCGTCAGCTCCGGTCTGCAAACAGGTTTCTCAACATTAATGAGACGAACACAAAGTCCCAATTCTTTCAAAGCTCATCAAGAGGTCGTCACATGAGGGCTGAAACAAAGTAAACACGTGAATAATTTGAAACGAGGGTTGGACGATATCAGCCAACCCAGACGCCAGAATAAATGTTAGCTCAGTACGTTTCTGCAAAACAACAGATAAGCGGGGAAAAAAAAATATGATTTCATGTTGCAAGGTTTCTTTTTTCAATTTTATGTTGTGCCCACGCTGAACTCATGCTCTGCTTAGGTTTAGGCACAACAAACACTTTAGGTTAGGGTTAGAAAAAGATTATGGTTTGGCTTAAAATTCCTGCTTTGGTCGCCACGAAAGCTGATGGCGATGATTCGACTTCATGTCAAAAATAGCCGGTTTAGGTCACCACAAAAACTTCTAGGTATGTCGGCAGGTCTCCTTAAAAAAACACAGACTTTTGATGCGACAGAAACGTCTGGAAATATCTCAAGGTGTCCTTACAAATGTCCACTCGAGTGACTCAAACTGCAGTTGGCCGCTATAATATTGCCACCACTGTCCCAGCTGTGTTTGTGGGGACAGAATCAGGAATTTTATGTAGGACAAGTTCACTTATAAATGAAAATTCAATCTTTATATACTCGCCCCGTGCCCATGGACAATCTGGTGAAGTTTCAAAGTCCACAAAGACATTTCTGGAGCTTCACAGCAAAAACAGCATTGCCGTATTCTCCTAAACAACTGAAGGAGCTGGAAACTTGTTTTAAAACGTAAAAAACAACCAAAACAACATAAAATGGCTCCATACAGCTCGCCAGGTGTAAACTGTTTAGAAAATATTGATATCGTTAAGAAAATGACATCCATGATTTGACAGCCTACCTGACGTCATTCCGTCTTATGTGACTCCCATCAGGCTGAAACAAACATGAAGTCCTTTTCATCGGCAGTATTTGACCCGGGTCTGATGTCAGCACCGTCGCAGGGTCTGTCGGGGGAACCGGGGGGTCCACTGGCACCAGCAGGGCTTAGCCCAGATTGACCCTGAGCCTCTCATCTCTCTTTTCCCACAGGACGACTGACCTGGGCAGCCACAAAGCACTCATGGTCAGATTTATGTCCCGGCCTCGAAATTACACCCAAGAATTCGGCAGCCATCTCTGTCTTAGGTGTAATTTAGAGTAGTCGTCATTATCTTTAAAGTGTCTTAACAGAAATCAATGACAGTTCATATGTGAGATAATCAGAGTAATCAGAGTTTCTTTCAGCACTAAACCTCCACGAGGTCTTCGGAAAAATCCTCCTCTACATGTCTGTCAGCAGCAAAAGCATTTTAGGAATAACTAGAAGGTCAAAACCAAAGGATGCCACCTAAACCCACAGTCATATATCCATGTATGGATGATTAGTTTATGGAGAACAAGGATTCCAGATTCTCTGGAAGCGACCAAAACAGGTATTTTAAGCTAAAACATGATGTTTTCCTAACCCTGACCAAGTAGTTTTTGTGCCTAAGCCTAACCAGAACATAAGCACAGCGCTGTGACGAGAGAGAAATAGAAAATTCTACACAGGGACACAGAAAAGTAAAGTTCAAACTCATCTGTGGTTTCATGTTTTGGCTTAAAATACCTGGTTCCGTCGCCACAAACACACCTGGAGACGTCGCGACATCTCATCATAAACATCCAGTAATTTTCTCGTGTGCTTATGTTGAAACGCCTTCTCGTTTAGCTGCCATGCCATCATCAACCCCTCCACCTACCAACATGAAAGTCAGCTCATATACATGTAATGTGAACGTGAAATACGGTGCTGATGATGCCAACATTTCCATCTCCAGAGAGTGAATGCCCGTCCCTTCTCTCTTGTTTTACCTCAGTTTCTATCCCTCTCCCTCTTCACCTTCTTTGCCGTCGTCCATCAACGAGTTTCTCTTTCTGTTCCACAGTTATTCCAGTTGTTCCTCTGCAAATGCCTCTTCCTGTTTTGGTTTTGCAGTTGCAGACAGGATTCCTTTGTGCCGCAATTTGTCCTTCGTTTTACCAGGAAAAATCCCGCCCAGTGACGGAAAGACCACCATAGTGAAAGCGAGGTTTATCGGGAACCAATACGAGGACCGGGTCATTTTTCTACAGCGAATGCAACATTTTCTGTTGAAGGAATTTATCTTAAAACATCAGACATATCGCATTTTCCACTGAGAATGAAAATCTGCCTTGTTGACGGTCACATGACATGGGCACAATAAAAAGTATCTCATCATTTTGAAATTAATACATTTTGAGTCGTCGACCAGGGTAGCTATTTAACATTTCTCAGCTTTTGTAAATTAAACCAATACGCCACATTCCTGGCAGCTACACGCATACACAGTTAGTAGTTAGTAGTCGGTTAGTAGGTCTCGTCTCAGCTGCAGAGCCTGTAACTCACTAATAAATTCTCCCTGTGGCTCACAGGCCCGCAGAAGGAGCCTAAAGGTGTGAAAAAGTATCAGGGGAAAGTCCGCTCGCCGCCGCCTCGCCCTGCGATGGCATCCCACGCTGATAGTGTAAAGGTCATTCCATCAGCCGACAACAGGATATGGTTATGATAAGCATCCAATCAGAGCTCACGTAGCTGTGATAAGCATCCAATCTGAGTCTGAGAGCTTGTCGCTGCATTCCTCAGGCTGATCTGACACCATCATGAGCCTGAGCCGAGAGGCTATTTTAGGGTCTTTACAGATAGGAGGGAACGCAGCGGAGACACACTGCTGCTGCTGCAGCACTCGGGACAACGACACGTTACTGTAACCCTCTTTGATTTTATGGTTTAAGACCAGATTATGTGACAGTGTTTGTAAATGTCAAACCTTCATTAATTAATTTTCCAAAGCTAACTGAGAACATGAGCAGACATGCATCAGAACACAGACATGCCTGCAAATGAAAGTCCAGTTTTCATCAACATCGCAGAAAATGATCTGGCTCTTTAGTTGCTAAATGCTCCGCTATCTTCACCGGCTAGTCACTCGCTCCGTCTGTCCGGCTTCTCAGACTCGCCCCCAAAAAACGGCAAGGCCCCTAAAAAAGGTCTTGTGAATGGGCCCTCCCCAAATCTGCTTTAAGAAGTGAAAAGAGTTTGTCTTTACATTATCATTTGGGTCTAAAACACCTGCCAGCTCCCTCTTTTTCTCCTCTTCTGCACATTAATGCATTAGTATAGTAGTAAGTTAGTTATAAGTAGTTTGTTTACATCAGTAAATATTGATCATTTACATCACATACCAAAAAAACGCTACGTTTTACTGAAGCAGCAGAAAAATAAAATGTTATTTTTGTCGTTTTAAAGAATATTTGAGTTAAAAATAAAATCTGATTATGTGAATATTAAGATGAACATTATGGACTTTGAACAGGAAAGGGTTTTCTTCAAACTAGTGCCAGGAAGTGGAGAGCACACTGCTGCCCAAAACATTTTATGACGTAGCATTAAGATTTATTTTAATTGTAAAAAAGGGGGCCCAAACCATTAAATACTGACCCAGAGACTGAGCAAGGCATGTGGACGGAGGGCCACCTACCTCTACCCATATGGTGCAGAAACTTTGAGCAAAGATTTACTGTGTCATTGTCCAATAATTTAAGGATTTGTGTTTCGGTTTCCAAAACAGTGTAAACCTTTGCTGGAGATTAGGACTGGAGAGGACGGTTCTTCATATTGATCCTGTAATCAGAACCAGGTGTAAACTGCTCTGTTTGTCAGCCAGAGATTGAAACAGAACAAGCAGATTTGTGTGTTGTAAAATACCCTCCATCCTGTCTTTGAGGACGCCCCTGAGCTTCCTGTCTCTCTACCTGCAGCAGGTAACATCAGCCAGCGGACGGACACGTCTCCTCACAGCACCGGGCAGTGAAAACATTTTAAATCCTGGGTGGCCCCGGCGGGGAAACGAAGCCCTCGCCCTGGTGTTTAACTCCGCTTCCTAACTGCACCTCTCCCAACGCTCCTTCCAGGTAAAACTAATGGGGGCGACTCCACATCTGTGGCCCATTCACCGTTTTAATGAGCAGGAGAGCGAGGTGGAGAGAGAGCCGAGTATGAATGGACAAGCAGGGACTTTAACTAGCTGCCTCCGCCATTAAGAGCCGGTGGGGCAATTATGTTACCGAGCACAATGACCTCCAGAGTGTTTCTATACAAAAAAAAAAACCTTCACGCAGATGAATTTCCTCTTTTTCATATTATATAATTGAAGGATTAATAAGTTGACTGACATTTAGGAAGCACACGTTATAATATTAGCGTGTGCAAGGACGCTAAACTGTTGATATTCATCTTAAATTTCCACTTAGTGTCAAATACTCAGTGATTAGTTTGTTATTTATTTCCCTCAGTCCGACATAATATGGTATCTTTGCAAGCTTTAGTAAAGAAAGAGCATTTGGTCGCACAGCAGGAGTTTGTCCCACACGTCACAGTTGATAACATAACGGTTGTATAGTCTGAATTCTCAGTATGTTAAACAATATTCTTCAAACGTCCCTCCGCTCTCTTTTTCGACACACTCGTAGACGAAACAGATAAAAAAGGTAAAACTACATCTTCACTGCAAACTTTTGTATCAACGAACACATTTGATGCACATGTTTAGATAAATCTGCCTTGAAGGGCAACAGTAGAAAAAATTAGTAATAAATTAAATTAAAGTGGAAACAGACAACTTCTTCCTCCCTGGCAGATGGTATTGTTGTTGGCTCAGGCTGTTGCGAAGACAAAATATCAATACGGCAATATATCGTATCGCTTTCTCTTGCTCTACCATTACCGATAAACTGGCCACATATCAATATTTGACTCACCAGAGTCTCGACTTGATGACTCCTCGTGGTGTAAACTTCAGTAAACATTATTTACGCAGATTTAGTGAGCCATAGCTGTATCCTAACTTTTAACATTTTATCTCCAGAGCTGCTGTGTTTTCTGGCAGTTCGGCTTTTTGCAGTGGAATGATGTCACATGTGGACATTGACAAGTTGCAGTCAGCGCGTTAAAGAGGCACTAAGTTAAAACTCGCTGCACTTTTTTTAGACATAACATCTCAGTTTGTGTCAAATCCTGTGAAACGGACTCCAGTCAGAAAGATATTGCGATGAATTATTAGATGATTGTCTTGCAATCGGGACTGTGGCCAGGATTTTAGAAATACTGACGCCACCATCCCCCTGAAAAATGTGACCAGAAACCATTAACTGAGTCTCACTTCTGTAATTATATGTTGTTTTTTTATGATTTATTCCTTTAATTGTCCAGTTTTATTTTATGTACATTTTATTGCCCAGCATGTCTCTGCCCTGCAAAAAAACATGTCCTCTCCAAACAAATAAAAACTGCTTATATCATTGTGACAATGCATTCTCATATTATGATGGGGAAACGATCAGTCCTTTATTTGTTTATCTGCTGGGCTAAGTCTAGTCAAATTTAATGTATTGTGTCGAAAAAAAAATACCAGAATCATCCTGTAAAATACCCCTGAGTGTATGAAAACTCCCTCCAGGTTCCTTAAATACCCAAATTCCCAGAAAGACCCACAGAGGACATCAGTGTCCTCAGTGGTAGCTACAGTCCTGCATGAAATGCATTGATTCTCTCTGAATCGCTGTATCGTGATACTTTCGTCGTATCTCGAGTCATACCATATCAGGAGTTACTCTGTTACTCCAAACAACAACACAGGAAAAAAGCACGAGTTTAGTCGTTTATTTACACTTTTATAGAGACGTGAAAGCAGACAGAAATGGTGCCAGGCTGCCTGTGTTTTCCTGGGAGATTTCGTGCCCGGTGGCAGACAGCATGAATTTATAGGGAACCAATCTAAACTCAGCTACACTGTGGTATTAACATTGACTTCATAATGATGCATTAAAGCAAGAACCTCTTCTAATGCAAGTTTAAGATAGAAAATGAGGAGCTTGAATAGTAAAAAATGAACCAAACAGATACATCAACAACCAGATGAGGATTGATTGTGAAACTTGAAGGAAAACCTCTGACCCTAACTTATGGAAGTTGTTCCCGTTCAGCGTTTTAACACTTATTACTCACTCTGTAAAAATACCGAGTGGAGTGTTGCAGCCTCTCGTGTTAAAATGCTTTTAGAGAAGTGGGTCCCTGAACCGTCTCCACCTCTGGATTTCTCAGGGTCAAACCTTTATGTCGATGTTTTGACTGTCAGCCGCTCTAAAGCCTCTGGGCTCGTCTGACACAGAGCAGCCACCCTCTGTTAAATCTGCTGCTGTGAAATCATTAGAGCCCGGCCTGCCGGTGGTCCAGAGACCAGGACCTGACTGTGTGTGTGTGTGTGTGTGTGTGTGTGTGTGTGTGTGTGTGTGTGTGTGTGTGTGTGTGTGTGTGTGTGTGTGTGTGTGTGTGTGGAGGGGGGAGGCTGGGTTAGATGTTTCTGACCAGTGTAAGAATAAAGACAGGATCAACATGGATAGAGGCTTGCAGATGCTGAATTACATTTTCTTTTGGTATAACTAACGTGCAGTCAGGCTGCGGCGTAGAGCGTGCAGCTACAGATAGCCTACGCCATCGGTACGGCGTAGATTCAATGCAGGAAGCATAAACGAAGCTTACGTTTGAGGCTGTGGGCTGTGGTTACCCCTCTAGCATCACTTCTTGAAGCGTGGGGGGGGGCGTACTGATGAGTCACGCTGGACTTCGGCAATTACGTCACTTAAGATACTGACTTTATGTAAGTTACGTGACTGAATGTTATTTTGTTATTTTCTGATTTTTTCTTAAACCTAACCAAACTATGTCATAATATCTGAACTAAATGTCAGCAAGCTTCATTGTGAAAGTCTTAACCAGACGTTGAATATTATCTATTATTGCTAAATTGACCACGGAGCCGTTCACGCTGTCATTGTTTCCATAAAATGTTTCCTGTGTATTACAGAGATTATCATCTCGATTTAGTGATGATCTTTGTATTAATAAAACCAATCTGGAGATTATGAGAAAAATCGACACAAGCGACAGCATCCTTCTCTCTGTTTTATACAATTGAAAACTGAATATCTTGATTTTTCTGATGGTGGGCCAGACAAAAAATAAGCAATATGAAGACGTCACCGTTTGCTCTGGGACATTTTGTGCTCTTAATTTAATAGATTTTTTGTTATATCTTGACTTGTTCCTTCCACTGAATGCTGCTCTGCATTTTTCTACAGTATATTATCAGTTACTACTGATTTTAATACTGTGCATAGTTATTAACTGTGATTTTTACAGTGGTACCTTTTTTTATTTCTGTAATTTTTGACTGAGTACACAGTATTATACTGTTACATAGCATACAGCAATTTGCCTTGCAGAAACACAGTACATTACTATGGATTTCAGTACATTTAGGTTTCTATTTTATTTATACCAAACAAATCGCTGCTGCTGCTGAAAAGTAAAAGCAGAACACATTTTTTTTTCCAAAGAGCTTTTCAAACTACCAGCAAGTGTAAAAAACTGTCATGGACAGTTTGAATTAGTGCCGTGTTGAAACAGTCGTGTCGTACAACTGACGTTAAATTTATGTAAAAGGTTCCTGATCATTAAACACAGGGTCCAAATGATCAGATAAACAAAAACAGTTTTAAAGGTTGTTGCAGAAAGTGTCGGACTTTATGTCAGTTTACGTCTCTGTCACCTCTCGGCTCCACATTCCAGCCGTCCCGCTCTTATCTTTATTGGCTGAGGACGGGCAGAATTGCTGCAGTTAGACGACGGTTTGTGGAGCTTTGACAAGCAGATGACCAGAGAGACCCGAGAGCAGACGTTCATGGAGACGACGACCACTTATCAACGGGAATAAAATATAGAAGAAGGGAAGAAAGCGGCTTCAGATGCGGTGGAGAATTTTCTGTGTCCAGACAGAAAGTGAGAGAAAAGTGGAAACTAAAACTGTTGTGAAGTGACGGCAGTAAAAGTAAACGATCTGGTAAGACTCCCAAATTACGAACTGACTCGTCTTTAGACTCAAGTTGTAGCTGAAGATGAGTCACCTCAGACTCAGAGCCTGATTTGTAAAAAGAAAACAAATGGTTTACATCAACCTGAAAGAAAAGTCTCCATTAATCCACTCAAAAGCCTGATCCAATATCGAACATGATAGTCCTGCATCACTCTAAATTCAAACCACTCATAACTGTTAAACTATCATTTACAAAGTTAGGAAAATAGCTGCTGAGCGTGGTCTGGTTTTCTCTCCCCACAGGTCTGGATCTTCACCAAAATCCGTCATATCCATTTGGATATACTTCTCAAACTGAAATATACTTTAAAACCATTAGTACTTGTCTGAATCTCCATTATCTCAGCTGCACATCAGTGGTAGTTACAGGTTTCTATCCCCAGATGTTAGCGGGTAAAAATAGACTCCACTCTATGAAAACATGTTTAAATCCACATTGTGCAAATCAAATCCAAATCGTACTCACTCATAGATATCAGCCACCTAAATACGCCTGATGTTTTTCTTCAAAATCCAAGACTTTTAACCATTTTACATCACATCCATGGTCATGCTCTCTATTTAACAATGTGTCAAAAAAAGAAAATACAAAAAATGAATGTCTTAAATTGTTTATATCAAAATTCAGTCCTCCCTTCTTCCTATAAAACACAATGTCTGCGTACTAACTGAGTTCAGCCCATAGCTCGTTTAGTCACGCAGCTAACATGGCTAACAGGTTGCCAAGAGCCAAACCTTTTTACCGAGTGGAGTGGTAGCTCACCCTTCAGATTGTAGCCTTTAGCCAAGAGACACTCCGGCAGCAAAGTCCGACTCTGGAGGGGGAGTATAACCCAAGACGAGCAGGAGAGACTGCAACCGCCAAAGAGGTTGGTGTGTTTACCGGGGAAACTACAGGTCACAATCCCAGGTTACAGCCGCTAAGCACCGGAGAAGAAGCTGGAAAATGCATTGATGTTACCAAGCGGATGCTACCACCCATTTTAAAAGAAGTCCCCATCTACTTCAGTTGTTTAGGAGAATTCTGCAACGCAGTTTTGCTGTGAAGCTCCAGAAATGTTTTGTGAACTACGAAACTTCACCTGACTTCCCGTCAGCATGGGGGTGAGGAGATAATGACGAAATGTTCAGTTTTGGTTGAGCTGTTCCTTTAAAATTGAATTTTTTTTTTTTGCATTTTGTCTTGCTCCACTTGAAGACACTGAGTGGGGTTAAGTCTCCCATCAGGCACCGGGGGCCATGTCATGACCCAGTTAGCCCACATTTCCCAGAATGAGGCGGAGCCGGCATGTCTAATTTAACCCAGTGGGTTTAATCAGCTTTGCGTGTCGCCGTCAATGCACACCAGAGGTGGATATATATACTGTAGGAGCCCCTGTATGATAAACAGTCGGGGCTGAGCGTGCTCGGCAGCGTTTTCCGTGCTGAGCGCGCTCGGCTTTGAATCAGGGCGGATGTTTGTTTGGAAATGTAGAGTTGAGGGTAAGCACTCTGAAGAGGAGGGAAGCAGTGTCTATTGAAAAATCTACATGATGACACAAACAATTATGAGGAGAATTCATAACACGGCCAAGATGGCTCCCTATGACCTATTTTGGATGTTTCCCCTGGCAGAGCAGCGAGAGGGGAGAGAGAGAGAGAGATGACTGGAGGCGATTGGGGTTGAAAGCAAACTATGAAGAGACTATTACTGCTGCCCAGGTCTTTCAGCACCTCCAGCGATAGCAAGGAAGAGAGAAAAAAGAAGGAGATCAAAAAGAGGAAAGGTTCTGGTTAAAGGAAGAGAAAGAATGGAGCGAGAAGGAGAAGAAGTGGAGGAGAAAGTGACGGAGAGAAAGAGTAAGAGGGGGATGTGACCAGGGTTGTATTTCATCTCTGTGTAGTGGACGTCTTAATCAACAGTGTCAGGTTTTCTTTCTGGTGTTTTTCATGCTGACAACATGTGAGTGGCAAACCGGACAGAGAGGAGGATGTGCCCTCACCAGCCTGCAGGAAAATATGTAAATAATACCAGTAATCTTATTGTTTTACGCAGCCATTCATGTGATGAATCAAACCTGTTTGTGTTTGTACTTATTATTAACTTGGCCGTCACTTCGAGCTGCAGTCGACGGTGCAAAACACACAAACAGGCCGACGTTTGCTCGGGTTTGAGCATCTTTTTGTGACGTTTTAAAGATTCTTGAATTCACAAATTAAACATTTTAAAGTTGCAGTCACATTAAAAATCATCTGTTTTTGTCTTCTGTTTATTAAAATACCAAAATGTACTTAAATTCAGCTGTAGGGTTACAGAAGGTTTAGGTACCCAGCCTATAAAAATCTGATTATTACAGAGTTTTACAGGAATATTATATTGAGTGGTTAGAATCAGGAGCATAAGAGGAATATATGAGATATATATATGAAATAAAATCTCTTGATTTGCTCTTTCTCCTACAAAAAGGGCAAATGTGAATTATAACCAATCCAGTTATTGATCCAAAACCAAAAGACCTAAAACAAAACAATCTGAACTGAAGTCAAGTCGATCAACTGTCACTTACGGCCCTCTGGTTCTCACCCCTCGATATCTAAGTGGCACAAAAAGAAAAGACACCATAAGTCCAGCAGAACCAGAGGTATTTGGCAGCTTAGGGACGCTACAAGTCCCTCTATGGATGTGGTAGAAATACTGCATGCAGCCCAGAGGTTTTCAGATCGTCTTTATTCAGTATTCAGTATTCAGTCTTTGTTATGTTACTGCGTTGTCCTGTGTTTTGTCTCTCCTCCTGTGATTGATAAACTGACGGATTGATTGTTTTTGTTTTTTTATCAGACAGATAAAGACAAAAAAATAATAATATAAGATGAAATCATAGCTAAAATCCACCGGATCGTGTACCCATAAACGATTCATCTCATTATTGAAATCTTATTGTAGTTGTTGACTTTGCTGATGCTGTTGTGTATTAAATATATTGTCTTGACTGTATGAAATGAAATGTTTATTTTCTTAACAGAGCCTCATTCTGTTTCCTTACCAGGGACTACACATGTACATTAGCTTCTAGCTAACTCTGGTATAGCTAAGAGGCCGAACATGGTCCCTGACAAAAAAAAAAAAACATATAAAAAAATCCAAAGGATAGCATGTGTTTATTCCCAACATGGTCCCAAGATGTTACAAGACAAAGGAAACACAAAGAAACACCAGACATTCATCATAAAAAACTAAACAACACTAAAATCCCAAAATACATCACCACAATTCAACTCCACATCAAAAAACAAGACCAGCTAAAGTAATGACGTCGTTCCAAATGTCATTATAAATCTTTTACACTGTTCTTCTCTAAGCCGCTCTGATATGTAACAACTTTAACAACATGGCACCAGAGTAAAAGAAACAACTTAATGCTGCATTTTTACTCGAGGAACAATGAAAACACCCTCTTGTGTTGAGTATGGACGGGTATTGATCATGTGAAGCACTTTATTTTAAAAACTGCTGCACAAATAAAGGCTAGGATTATTACAATATTTACAAAACACTCCCGTCCTGCCTTGTTACCGAAGTCACGCTCTGTACTGTGCTCATTATTGCATATGGTTCCCTGCCTGTGAAATTAATGATGCATTAAAGTGAAAGCAGCGTTTGTCGGTCGCAGCTGCTGCAGATGGAGGAACCTCTTAGACTCGTGTAATCCTGAGGTGTCTCCCCTCCACAGTTTGAAAATGCTGATTAGTCCCCATTTATTTTTTAAAAGGTTTTCAGTGAGAGTTTTGGTGACATGGTCCTACACCCACCATAACTAAAAATGCAACTGTTTTGCTCCAATGTTCACAAATACAAACGTCATGTGGTCTTGAAATACATCGAAAAAAAACCTCATGCTAGCTAATCTTGTACCCAGAGCTCTGTCTCTGTTTACAGGCCCGTAAAAGAAATGTTGCATAGGGCAACTTTAAAAGCGTAATTTGTTCCGAGCAGCCTGCAACCAAAAAAAGGTTGGATTAAATTAATTTTGATCCGCCGTTATGCAATTTGTTTCCCTGCTCTAATTACCTACTCTGACATCTTATGATCTCACATTGCATCTCCTTAAATATCTTTTTATATTATGTAATATATTATATATATTTATATCATATTTCTTTCATCTGACCCTCATGTCCCCACCACTCTCAACACAAAGTAACACTCTTAATCTATGAGTCAGTCATACGTTGTTTTTTTTTTTTACTTTATTGCCATTGATTCACAAATAACATAAAATAAATCACCTTCAGATTGAGCTTCACTTGTCATATAGATGAAATAACACACTGCATTTATACCTGCAAAGACTACACATAAAAACTAAAATTAAACAAAATAAAATTGATGAAAACAGAGAGATTTCTCTCCAAGCTGTCCATCTCCTCACTTTTAGTTGTAGCTGGGCCGTCATGTGTTCCATCATTTAAACACGTCTGAGTTTTTTGGCTTCATCCGAATAATAATGATCATTTTTCTTGAAATCATCAACAAGATATACAGTTTATAACATTGTTCAGTGGTAAACAGCTGGTCGGGTAAAACTTCCAACCAGGGCCGCAGCTACCACTGAGGACACTGAGGTCATGTCCTCTGTATTTCTTTCTATGTGTATATATAATATATACACACATATGGCAACACTTCATAATATCTGTCATATCATTAAAATAAACAATTATATATAATAAAAATGGCAAATGTTTATTAATTTAACTTTAGTTAATAGATATAAATGCTTTATAAACTATTTATTGGCCATTGTTTTATTGGAAAGTTGCAAATGTTGTTTATAACTGTTTGTAAATGTTAATAAATTATGTGTACTTCATTTATAAACATTATTTAGCTGAGTTCATTGTTTCCTAACAGTTAAATTACTTCACTAATGAATTATTAATTTACTATTTATTAATGATGGTTATTATAAAGTGTTGTCAATGTCAATAAGTCAGTTTTAGCAAACAAATAAGTTTAATACATTTAGGTCATAATTGGCCATATTTGTTTCTTTTCTTCTTCATTTTTGGGTATTTGAGTCGGATTTTCATCTTTTTGCTGCCACTGATATTTTTTCCTAAGTGATGATCGGTCCTGTCAAAATGCAGAGAAATGCAGAGATTTGTACTTCAGTCTTCAAAATGTTCTGGATGGATGGATGGGTCGGGGTGGAGGTGGTGGGCAGGACCTCAGTGTGTCTAAAGTCCTGGCTACGGCCCTGCTTCCAACTGCAGGTCCAGAAGTTTTCTCCCTCTCTCCTTTGATGTTTATCCAAAAGTATTTGTATTATGGATCTGCAAAAGAAACTCACAAGTGCAGGCAAGAAGAGAAGACAAGTCTAACAAATGTAAATTATTTATGCAGTTTATAGCTGTGCGCTTGTATACTGCAAATAAAGTCGTATCATAGGAAGTATTTGGTATTTTGGTAATAATGAGAGATAAGAGAGAATAATGGGAATATTAAAATAATGTCACGAGAAACGAGAAAAGAAAGAACAAGATCAGTAACCACATCTGGATATTACAGAAAAATGTCGTCTCCAGGAAAGAAAGAAGACACTTTACGCGCAAAGGTGAATATTTTGTGCGTATTTCCGTGCAGACTTGTGCACATGCGGGACATAAAGTTGTGACTGATGGTTATTTATTGTAACGCGGCTGGACGGTGGGATGTGCTGCACACCGCCGTCCTGTAAACAGAGAACAGGCCAGCAGAGCTTTTTATGGAAAACACGTAACCGTGCAGCGAGGTGACACCTCCTGATTTATGGCTGTATTTAGATAAGAAGCGGCCCGTAAATGGTTTCTAAATAGCGTCAAGGTCATGTAATGTAATGGGATAATGTTTTTAGGCGATGGAGATAAGATGATGTGTTTAGTGTGTGAGGAGCTGTGGGGAATTAATGCGCAGATAAAGGCGCTGCATGCGGGCCTTTTTTTTTTTTTCCATTTTGCTTTATACTGCTGAGGTATGATGACAACAGGCCGCGCGGACTGTGGGTCCCGAAATAATTCATCAGGCTTCATTTACACTTTCCAGAGCGCTCTGACATGTACCTGGTGTTTGCACTGGAAGAGGAGACTCTGATAATGTGCCTTACGCGTTTAAGAAAATATGAAAAATCTTAGACAATCTTGACAAGCATCAGCTGGAAAGAAAAACAGTTAAATAATTTCATATTTCCAGAGTATATTTGTAGCATGACGCACCACACTGAAGCAGGATGGAAGTTTAATTTGATACACTGTCATGTTTTCAATTTAAACAAACGTTTCCCTTCCCTTATTTGTTCATCCTTTAAAAAATAAAAGCACACTAAATTAGACAATTTATCTAAAAAATGTTAAGTTTTTTAAAGGCAGGGGAATTAAATCTCAATATGCGCACCTTTATATTCAGATATCTTTGAGTGTTTACGCAAAAAACATCTTTAATTCCATGTGCGCAACTGCAAAGAAATCCAGTGTAGTTCCTGATTTAAATCCCTGCTGTCTTCACAAAGCTTGATTTCATACATGAGTTGACAAATTAAGTAACACAAGTAATTATATTCACCACTGAATTACAAAACTCACACCTCATAAACAGCCTTAGTCAAAGAGGCGGTGCGTAAATTATGTGCGTAAAACCTCCCCAAAACAAACACACAAAACAGAGTACACAAACTGACAAAAAAATATAATTTTTACTAAATGTATACCGGGTTTTTCCGTCACATGTGCGCGTCTGTCTGTGTTGTCAGCAACCAACTCCAACATATTGGCTCCGTGTGTAGCGCCGTGAGATTGCGGCACCATAGCGCATGTTATTCCAAACCTCTCCAGACACTCCTCCCATCCTGGGCGCTTTCCTCTATTGGCTGCCTCCTCTCCACGCTGACATCCAAATCATATAAACCTGGGGGCCTCACACCTTCACCGGGGTCAAATTTCTTGGGCAAATCAGTGCAGAGTCTCCAGGAGAGAAAAGAGGCACGAGTGGAGCCAGACAGCGCCGAGACTCGCTCCCCGGAATTATAAACGTTTTCACGGCCTGTTTCACCTCGGCTGAAGTCTCTCTCGGAATGGCGACGATGTAAAAGTTGGTGGTTTTGTTTGTCTTGACTCGGGAGGATACATGTTTAGGTCTTGAATGAGTCCTGTTGGCTGTCGATCCCCGAGCAGAGACCGTTGTGGGGCAGCAGCAGCAGCAGAGAGAGGCCGAGGGCGACGGACAACACGGCAGCGAGCACATTCAACATGAACCTCATCGGGGGCTACCAGCATCACCACCACCTGATGCACGAACCCTTCCCGTTCGTCCAGCGGTGCCACCAGGACGCGCCCTACTTCCAGAGCTGGGTGGTGAACCACGGCGAGGTGCCCCCGGACTTCCAGATCCAGGCGCCGTACCCAGCCGCGGAGCTCGGGGCGCCCGTAGCGACGCACGACGCCCGACTCGAGGGGCTCCAGGCGGGGATGGGGAAGAGGAGGACGTCGGGGCCGAAGAAGGAGCGCCGGCGGACGGAGAGCATCAACACGGCTTTCGCCGAGCTGAGGGAGTGTATCCCCAACGTGCCCGCGGACACGAAACTGTCTAAAATTAAAACTTTACGCCTGGCGACCAGTTACATCGCCTACCTGATGGACGTCCTGGCCAAAGACTCCGGGGAGACGGAGGGCTTTAAGGCCGAGATTAAGAAATTTGAGAACCGGGATCTGAAAAGGAAACGGGAGCCGGTAAGTTCAGACTGTAGAAAACTTTGATTTTTTTATCAAAATAACTCCAACAGGAGTAGTCCAGGAGCTCGGTGGAGTTAGTTTCTTAACTTTACGAGTTTGGGGCCTGAAAAAATGGAAAGGAAAGCAATTTAAATATCGGTGTGCTTTTATTTTTCTGTTTTAATCCTGAAATTTAAAACAAAATCTAGTTTTAAAACGTGATTTTATGATTTTCTGTCTTCAGTTTTAAACATGATCTGAATTATTTATTAAAAAAAATCCAAATAAAATATTATGACATTTTATTTTTAGCCAATAAATCCAACTTGACTGCGGAATAAAAGTGCAGCATTTTATAATTATATTCACATTTTTTGTGCGTGATGATCCAATAAAAGCAACACTGCGTCTCATTCAAATGTTTCAGTGTTAGACCCTTATATATAACTTTAACTATATATAACTACTGACTGAGGTACAATTTCGAGGTACTTATACTTTGTTGATTATCTCCACTGTCTGTTATTATACTGTATTGCATTTATTCCACGTTTTACTCCACTACATTTATTTTATAATAAGTTACTTTGCAGATCACATGCTGCGTTAGAGCGTTTTGTTTTAGAGCAATTTTTAATTTAACATAAATTAATTTAATTTAGAGGCAATCGGATTAAACAGCACACTGATTCCAGAGTAGAAAATATGTAGACATATGGTAAAATATGTGTTGTTTATTTGTACTCTTGATACTTAAGTACATTTAATATCAGATACTTTAAGACTGACTGACTTTCACTTTCACCAAAGTAACATTTGACCACCACATCTTTACTTTTACTCAACTTGTGTTTACTTGTAACAACACTGTCGCTCTGACTGTAATGTCGACGCACAACGGCGCCTTTTTAAAACATCTCCAACAACATAAAGACAATTATATCTTCATAAACAGAAAATAAATCCTTTAATGTCATGGATCAGAATACAGCGAGATCACAAGACAAATATAAAACTCACACTCAGCAGACAAACATTTAGTCAACAACATTACGGCCGAATTAAAGGTCGTAAACAGCAGAATATAGAATAAAACTAATAAACAATAACAGGAAATATAATAAATAAACACAGCGCAGTCTGCATTAAAATACATGTTTATTTATGTGTCACTGCATCAGAATAGTTGCAGATAAATGTAGTTAGCCTTTAAAACAACATTTCCTCACATATGTAACAACAACTAAAGTTTAGTTGTTTATTTTAAAATATGCATCATTATTTAATATTATATTTGGTGACGTAACGGCCTGTTTTGTACCACATTTAGTTCATTATTTGGGTTAATGAAAGCCTGTGATGTCACGGCGGTGATTGCGTCACTGAAGCCCCAAATACAACACGTATTATTTTAATATTCTTTTAGATCTGCAGATGTTTTGACTCAATTTGATCGTCGTTTATTGATTATTTATATTATATATGATTTATTTAGGTGTTTGTTTCACAGTTAAATAAACCCTGCAGCGCAGTGAGGCTCTCGGAGGAGTTATAAACGTGATATTAACACGTCCCGTAGAGATGAAACGTGTTGAGGGTGACTGTCAGGTGGAGCTCTCTGTGTCTGCTGCTGATAATCTGGTGTTTTGGTGTCGCAGACTGACGGCCTGCAGGACTCTTTAGGAGCCGAGAAGAAGGTGAAGGGCCGGACCGGCTGGCCGCAGCAGGTCTGGGCTCTGGAGCTCAACCAGTGACCCTCCTCCACCTCCTCCTCCACCTCCTCCTCCTCCTCCTCCTCACAGACTCTGGATTGAAATCAGATAAAAAAACCACTGACTGTCTGAACCTGAACACACCACCGCTGTGCGCAGGCAACGATGCGCAAAAAGGAGCGAATTAAAGGACAACACGGACAAAAACAAAGGGGTGGACACTGGTGATGGTCTCCTCTCTCTCTCCTCGGTGTGTTATTTGTGGTATTTCTGCTTTTTTCCCCCTTTTTTTTGATGTTCCCACCCCTCCAGTACTGTAGACCAGATGTTGCCACGGTGTCATAAAACATCTGTCTGCCTTAAAAAAAAAAAAAAAAAGAAAAAATAGTGTTTTATCTGGCGGAGAGTTGGTTGTTTCCGCAGGAGAAAATAAATAAATTATAAAAACAAACGAGAAGAAGAGTGGATGTTGTGATCTGAGAGGAGCGCCATGGCAAAAAATAAATAAATAAATAAATAAAGGGAATTATTTTTTACATGTTTTTCAGTTTTAGATCAGATAAATGGGACGCAGCGGCTGAATTTGTGTTTTTTTTCCCCGGATATTTAAACCAAAAGGCGGCACAGGAGATAATTTAAATGTTGATCATCCGTGTGAATGATCCTGAATATTAGAAAAGAAATCCGGCATACTTTTATTTTCCTCCCTGTGCTGTTAATTGGTTTAATTCCGCTGTGAAATTAAATGAGGTCAGCATTAATTGTGATATATTCCGGCCTGAGAGACATCACACCTGCATGTTAAATCAAATACATGTATTTTATTCTGAAATATTCACGAATCGGCGCGTGAACCGGTCAGTAATTGGCCTACACGCGTTTTCTGATCACTGGATTCGGATTTCAACCAGACTCCTTTGACGTAAGAACGCAAATAAGATAAAATAATAAAAATATAAAACATCCCGAGCCCGAACAGAAACAGTGTTCAGGGGAAAGTTACCCTGCGTCATCCGGCTGGATTCGGCTCAGTACAAACATGTAATTAGCACATTATTATCCCACCAGTGTTCCTGTGCTGCGGCCGTCCTCTCCTGTGTAGAAACTGATTGAACCGACTGAATCTACCTCACTGTCCGCTCTGAGAAGACGAGCACAGACTGAATGTTGACGCACAGCTTCTCTCCGACGTGCAAACAAAGAAAAAAACACTCAAAAGGATTAAAAAAATGAAGGTTTATTGTTGTGCGACATGTGGATGGATGTGAAGTTATATTAAAGCTCCGTAAATAAATGGATTATTTTATGACACTGCCGCTGAAGTGAAGGTGTGTTCTTCTTCTTCTTCTTCTTCTTCTTCTTCTTCTTCTTCTTCTTCGTCTGTTTGTCTTTGATGGGGAATTAAAAGTCCCAAAACCAGCTGATGTCTCATTTATACTGATGGGTTGTAACTAAGTACTTTAATCAACTGTACTGTAGTGCAATCTTGAGGTATTTGTACTTTATTTGCAAAAAAAAAAAAAAAAAAAAGCAAACTAAATCAATTAGTTATCAAAACACTTTGATTAATTTATTGAAATTATTTAATACCACTGATGGAATGTAACTTAATACAATTACTCAAGTAGTGTACTTAAGTACAACTTTGAGGTACTTCTACTAGTTTCTGATACTTTTTGCTTGTACTTGCTTGTAAATATTTGACTTTTTCTCTCATGCTTTACTCTTTATTTGATTACTTTAGTTACTTTTCAGATTACATGCTGCATCAGAGCCAAACAGTGCATTTTTTATTTATTTTATTTTATTGGTAATCAGATGTTTTAAAAAAAACTCAGTTGATAATCAGAAAAATCCTGAAATCCTTTTTAAATATACGTATAATTTACTTTTACATGTACAAATGATACTTAAGTGCATTTAATATCAGATACTTCAGACTTTTACTTGAGTACTTTTCACATGGATGACTTTCACCAAAGTGACATTTTAACACAATATATTTACTGTTACTTAACGTTTGGGTACTATTTTACAACACCGGCTTTTTCTTTCTTGCTTTTATTGGACAAAAATATGAGATTTCTAAGAAAATCAATCACATCATTTCATAATCATTAAAATAGGAGTTAAATCTGAATTAATTTAATTAATCCCAGAATACTGTTGTCATCACAATTAACTCCACAGTCACAATTTTGATTATTTACTTTATTTATTATTATTATTATTATTATTAATTTTTAGATTACACATCTGAATTTCTGCCTTTCTTTAGTCCTACCAGTTCTGATATTCAATTTAATGATTTCAATTGAATTATAACTTAAAATCAGTGTCAGAGCTGTTATTTTTTTATGTCCCTGCTCTCCTGGGTATTTTCCTTTTCTGAGAATTAATACCTGGTTCACAAACAGGTCAGAAAACTTTTACACAGTATTTTATCTCTTTCAAATATTTTCTCTAACATCATATATCGCATTGTCGTGTACCAATTAGTCATGCATGCAGTATTTTATTCAATTAATCTAATAATTACAAAACTCTCCCTCTAACTGGCTTGAAGATGATCTGTGGTGATCTGCTCCACTGCTGCAGACTCCAATAACCTGAATACCTCGTCACAGTATTTACTGGAAAAATATCCAGTTTGGTTTTAAATATAAAGTTTCCTCCAGTGAAAAAGTAGATTTACTCTGAGAAAATAACAGCGACAGTCAAACATTTTGTATGTTCCTGTTGATTGTATTTAGTTTGGAGGTCAGGGATGTTTCTAAGAGCACCCAGATTAAAAGGAGAGGCGACGCTGACACCTGGTGGCCAAACTCTGTTACTGAAACAACACAGCATGAAGAAACTAGTCCTCACTGGAGCTGCAACAGTTGGTTGATTTAAAATAAATTAATTGCAAACAATTTTTATAATCCGTTAATCGTTTTGCTCATTTTTCAAGCAAACATTTTCTGGTTCCGGCTTCTTAAATGTGAGAATTTGCCGCTTTTCTTTGTCATTCATGACGTTAAATGAGGAGTTTGGACTGTTTTTTATTTTAGGGGAAGTAAAAATGCTCTTTAAAATATATCAGATCCCTTATTATTAATTATTGTTCATAATCTGGGCATGTCAGTCAATTAAGGGATCCTCGTCATTACAATACGACAGGTGTTTGCTTTCAGCCCTTCAAGGGAAAAAGTTTGGCGACCCTGACGTAGAAAGACAAATCCAACCCGGCTGACATTTTCTCTTCAACTTTAACTTCAAAACTTGCACACATGATCTTCACGTGTTCATATATTCAGTGTAAAAACAGCTGAGAACAACCTGTGAATGAACAGAGACGAGACCGTTGCTTCTTCCTGTACAATACATTTATTATTAATATTATCCCATCATTAGGAGCAATAAGCAGCCATATTTAAATATGTTTTTTTTTTTTCTAATACAACAATAAGGTTAATGTGGCCTGGCCTATGTGTTAATAAAGTCCGATGTTTATCTACATGACACTAAGAAACCTACAAGCAAAACTGAAAATATAAACAGACACTAAAAAAAAGACAGAAAAATAATAAAAAATAACCCTGTCAGAAGAAGACAAACTCAGTGTGGTGGACAAACTTAAATACAGAGTGTGACAGAGGATGATAAAAATCCTGACATGAAATCCAAACTGTGTTTACGATCAACAACACAGAAGTGGAGCCGGAGAAGTTGTCTTTGACCTGCAGCAGTGCGTTAACTATGGGATGATGGGAAGCGACCAGAAGCCACCAGCGATCCCAGTTGTGACCCAATCCGACAAATAATGAGGATCTGACCGAGCAATTAATCGATGGTTGCCAAATTAGATTTGTGCTGGACTGTAAGAGACATTTTAGGGATGAACATGATTTCCCAGGATTATTTCAATTACAAATAAAAATGTTAAAAAAAAAAAAAAAGAAGAGCTGCAACGATTGATTGATTAGTTTCTCAGTTATTTAAATAATCACCTACGTTGTTTTTAGAGTCGATATTACCCGGCGATATTGGCTTCTCACAGACGTATCGGCGTATATACGTTTTCCGATACTGACCGGTATTAAAACTTTGCTTTTTAGAGGTTATAATGCAGAAAAAAGATGCTTGAGGTGATCAGTAATTATTGAATTCCCAGTATAGCTTACGGTTTTAGCTAACCGATGACTGCTAAACTGTAAAATATCCTGTCCTCGTTACAAATCTCGTTCACAAGTGTTTGATAACCACACGTGTATACCGATAAATCAATATCCACATTTTTTCTTTTGTAGTATGGGCCCTATTCTCTGATTCCAGCTTCTTAAATGTGAATATTTTCAGGTTTCTTTCCTCCTCTCTTGACTGTTAACTGAATATATTTGGGTTGTGGATAAAAACAAGACATTTGAGGATGTTATCGGGTGCTTTGGGAGACAGATTTCACCCTTTTGGGACATTTTAAAGACCAAACAACAAATCGACTAATCAAGAAAATAAGCATTAGTTGCAGCTCTAGTAGGAAAAAAAAAGAAGAACGTTTTTAAGATCTCAGACAACTTCTCCTGAACTTGTGTTTTTGGCAGGCTGATGTCGAGGGAGGGCATGAAAAAAACATTGAATTTGTTTTCTGTTGAGTCAATCAACATTTGAGACGTCGTCCACTATCAACACTGCTCTTAAATATTAAAAAGACGCTAATAATTACTCTTACATTCCTATCTCACACACGCTCAAACACACGCTCCACTTCAAGGTGGAAAAATCAAAATCAAATACGCTGACAGACGCAACTTTATACAACTTAAGGCTGAACTAAAGAGAAGAAATGAAGGAAAAAAAAATAAAAAAAATCAGCTCCCACCACCTGCGACGCACAGAGGAAATAAATCAGTGTTTTCAGCCCAGTCACCAGGATGAAATGTCGGCAGGTAACGTTTCTGTGAACCACACATAGGTTAAGAGTTTGAATGCGTCACACGTGTTACACTACGTTAACCCGACTTCCGTGTCGGGAAGCAGAGTGGACAGTGTTGGAGTTGCTGGCGAGAAGGTTGGTCAGCATGTGACCCCGGTTCAAGTCCCGTGTTTCAACATCTGTAAGCGTGAAACCGCTGGATATTTTCAAGGAGACGTCGGGACAGTTTCCAGCCGTGATGGTGAAGCCCGGTCGACGCAATAAAATGTCTGCGCTGGCATTTGCACGCAGTGTTTTTCGTGTATGCCTCGAGGCAGCCAATCACCAGCACTGTTAGATCTTGGAACAAGCATGCTGCATGCTTACTGGCTCGCTGACACTGATGAGATTAACGCCTTAGGTATTGAAATTTGGGATCGAATGACAAGACATCTTTCGATTCTTGACAGTATCGAGGCAATTTGGTCGGTGCCATCAAGATATTGAAGTTCGATACCCAGCCGAGTGAAACCGCTGGATGTTTTTGAGGAAGAACCACAGTGATCGAACATTTGTGAACATGTATGAACGATATTTTTTAAGGAGACCGCGTTTGTGGCAATAAACCTGGGATATTTTTGAGGATAGGCTGGGACATTTCCAGCTTTGTTTGTCACGATAAAAAAGGGATATTTTGGACCTCGAGACGTCTCCAGACGCGTTTGTGGCACAAAACGAGGTATTTTAAGCCAAAACACGATGTTTTCGTAACCACAACCACGTGGTGTTTGTGTCTAAAAAAAGAAACGTGACGTTGTAACTTATCTGTGGTTTTGCAGAAACGTACTTTGCCAATTCTGGCGGTTGGGTCGGCGTGTTCATAAGTACATAACACAGCTATTAAGAAGGTGAAGAGTGGGTCACAACCAGATGCTACATCATTCACCACCATCCGTCCATAAACGCATCACTTCCAGTTGGAAAAGGGCGGCTAAAAGATTAAAGATCAGGACTCAGATCAGCTCCTCTTTTATGTATTTTAGATATTATTGAAAATTAAGGTTTTCATGTGATTTTGTGCCACTAAAGGAGTAAACTGACCCCGAGTCCTGAGGTGTTTGGCGCCCTTTTCCAATGATTCATTCACTCACAATAAAAAAACAAACTCTTCATTCAGTTCCAGCACTCTTCTCTGTTTGGCACAAGCATCCCTCGTGGTGAACGTGTTAACAGTCAAATCGGCAAAGAAAAAAATACCCCAAATTACCAAGAAGTGTTTTGTTTTTCACTCTTAAGGCAGCTATATCGTACATTGCATTCAACCAAGTTACGTAAGATCGGACGCTGTTCTTTTGTACATATTGACAGGTTACATTACAGCATGACGACGTGAAACCCTGCGGACTGAGTCCTGGTCCTCGACAGTCTTTAGGGACCGGGCTTTAGCGGAGCAGAGGAAGAGGGGGTGAACCGGAGGAGAATCAACCATCGTGGCGACGCGTAAAGAGGACAGAATGAGCAAAAGTGAACTCATCCCGGCCTCAGTTCTTCTCCATTTGTCCTCAGAGGACAACAAGAGTCTGTGTTCTGGATTGGGACGGTGACGGGGGAGCAGGAGCTTGTTTGCGGTGTCCAGGTTTTGTCGCTGTGGTTGTTGATGACTGTTGGAGCTTCAGTGGTTGATGTCGGGGAGTTTAGTCCAGCGGTTTGCCGCCGTCGCCTTTCTGGTCCAAGCGGCTCTTGCTGCTCTTCACCATGTAAATAAAGTAGGTCAGCGTCTCCTTCTCGTTCACCGGGATATTCCTGAAGTGACGACTCACCGTCTGCAGGAGGAGGAAGGACAAGAGGTTAGAAGGAAAACTCAGTGTGCACATCTCATATAGATCTACGCAGCATTCAGGAATTAACAGGTGTTTGAGCCCCATTTCCAGATAGTCAATTCAAGAAGTCAGTATTGCTACAACGCATCTTCGGGCCCAGACAAACCAAATCGACATCAAAGAACAAGCAGCAACAAAGGCTGACTGTTGCTTCACCTCACGCTGGCCAAAAAGCTGCACTCAAACACACCACAACCGCCTCCTACGTTCCTTGTGTTCAACATTCAAAAAGAGGAACTGGAAGACTCTGGAGTAACGAGTATCCACATGCAAACCACTGCCATGATAATGCAGCATTTGCCAACCATTTTCATACGGCTCTCGCTAATTTAGCCACTTCTAATCAAGAATATGTAAAATATAATGTTGCTGATGGCAAAAATAAGGAGAAACCGCGCTAACAACAGGTAAAATCATGGATACTACAGCGACAGGCTCAAGGCGCTTTCTCAGTTTCTCTTCTTGTGCACTTGTTCGCTTAGCTGAACAGCCAAGCATTGTGATTTCTCACTGCTGAAAAGCTGCCGCCAAGAACCGACTAGTTTCAATGGTGCAGGACACACAGCAAAAACTAGGGCCACAGGCGCTTACTGTCTTATCTACCTTTGGACAAGTTGGTGGATTTTTTTCCGCTTCAACTTTTGACCAGTTTGTAAGAAGCAGCTAAAATCTAGGGATCCGATCAGACCCGATATTGAGCACTTCAGATTATCAGATTCATGCTTTTTTTCCCCCCGATTGCCAGTGCTCATCACAATTTCAACAGCCAACAGTCCAAAACCTAAAGTCTCCTCATCTACTGTCAGAAATGACAAAGAAAAGCAGCAAATCCTCACGTTTAAGAAGCTGGAAGCAGATCATGTTTGACTTTTTTTACTTGGAAAATGACTGAAACTATAAATCAATTATCAAAATTAAATTAACTGACTAACCGTTGCAGCTTCCCAATAATCCAAATCCGCTGCTAACAGACTTGTAAGACAAATGTAGTGGAGCAAAAAACCTCAAGAGATTTTAATTTTTTACTGGAAATGTAAATCGGTTCCAAATATCATTTATCAGAATCTGCCCTGAAAAAAAAAAGACACCAACAGCTGAAAATCTTCCAGCAGGAGACATTTGATAAAGACTGAAGTGAAGCGGACTGCTGGTTGTTTGGATTCAGACGATCTGTGTTGTGCTCTCTCTGCTCTGCAGCCTCTGGTCCTCCTGAACGGGGCTGAACTGGAACAGCTGTAACTGGTTTTGGCTGTTGACTGGTGCTTTATTAATGATGTGGGAGGCTCATTAATAAGAGGGCCTGAACCTGACTAACAGCCGGGGGAAACATTCAACTTACAGCCAAGTTTCATTCATTCATTCATTCATTCATTCATTCATTCGGTCCTACTGCCCGACAGCCGAGTCACATCCGACTCCGCCCCGCCGCCACATACAGGAGGTATTTGTCAGGACGAGGGCCGAGCCAGCTGCATAAAGTCCACCTGTCAATTTGGCAAATTAGTCTAACAATCTCTCCGCGACCAATTACTGAGGAATACGACCTGCGACACTACGTATATCAAAGTAAATGAGAATTATGGAGCCGAGAGTTGAGAAGAAAGAGGCCTAATGAGGGCGGCCAGCAGCCGTCAGTGTTACACAATACGAACTAGACGGGTTATTAATCCACAGAAATCCTTAAAAAGAGGAATCAAAGAGAAAAATAACCACAGCTTCTGCTTGAACAGTTGTCAAAGTAAGTTTCTGTTGCTCCAAAAAGGACTGATGAAGTTTTTTATACACTGATGCTCACCAGAGAGGCTCAACTTTGATGAAATTGATTTTTGTATGTCTGTTAGCAGATGCCCAGCTGAACTGTGTGCATTACAACATGCTGCAGCATCAGTAACAACATCCCATGCTGTTGCTGTGGTTACCATCACAGCCTGGCTACTCAGCACGAGATCCGACAAAAAATGCGACACGTTCAAATCCGAAAGGCCTCCCTGATAATGCTACGTTGCTAGTTAGCTGTCAGCAGCCGGTGGGCAGCAGAGACCCGCGGTGTGTTTGGCTAACAGAGCTAACAGCTAAGCACACAACAGGACTGACAGCTTCTGGGTTTCTACATTTGCCTCATGATAGCATGACGATGGTTTTGTTCGGGTTAAAGGTCAAATGTCCAAGATTTATAATCGCATTTATAATCTCATCGCCTGTGAATGGTCAGATTGCAAACTTCCATCACACTCCACAAGGTGACGTCTTCAAATGTCCAACCAACAGTCCAACACTTCAGGGGAGCGAAATCCAGCAAGTGTCTGAACTTTTGTCTTGATAAACAACCAAACAATTAACAAAAAGATACAGTTTACTCTCATGTGACATTGCATCCATTCAGACAACAACTCAGAAGTAGCAGCAGGTTAAGTTTTGTCTCTCTTTCTACATCTATTTTGTTCTCCTCTCATCTTCTTGGTCACTCACACCAGAAAACATTGCTTTTAAAAATGTGGGTAAACTAAGCTGTACACAACTAATAAAACCTGAGATGTGTGCTTGACGTTCAGCAAACCCATCCCCGATCATCTGTGGGCCATCAAAGAGCTTCTACCCTAACAACTGGTACTCTTTGAGGACCGGGCAGTATGCCAGAAAACAATCATTTAGACATACGGTTAGGTTTCAGAGTTTCGATGCTGAACAAAATGGAAGGAGAACGCAACATGCACAGTACAAAGTACAAGACATCCATCATGCAGTGGACGACGTCTCCACATTGGTTCAGTTGTTACCTCTGCCAGCTGGGCCTTGTTGAGTCCAGGTCTGGTCTGCAGCTTGTAGTGTCGCTTGTAGCGTCTCAACGTGTTCACCTGCAGCTGGAACAGATCGACCTGAACACACAACAGACACAAAGACGCAGCCGGAGAGTGAATTATGAGATATGTAACTTTTCATCCCGCCTCCATCTTGGACACATTTCAATGACTTGCTGCAGATTCTCAGAGGATTTCTCTGTGGAGAAATTGGGTCATCGCAGCAATAAAAACTAAAAAGCACAACTAAGTGGAGGAAAAACTTTTTTTTTTCTTAAAAAGAGCAAAACAATGATAAGATTTTTCCAGTACTTGTAATAGTAGTTATGTAAGCACTTTCTTACAACAATCCCACCACGAGTTGATGTTTGCAAGGCGTCCTAGTTTCTGTCACCATGTCTACTTTTGTTCCTTTGCAAAAAATAATCTGTTGTGCTTGAAATATAATTTCTGTTTTAAACATTTCGGGCGACATTACCTCCGGCACCTCCACATCGTGATCGGGGGACTCTCCTCCATCGTCGCTGGTCTTCCTCTTCCTCTTGTTGCGGACGCTCTGGATGAAGTTCTTGTGGAAGTCGCAGATGTATAAGTGCCGTACCTATAAAGAGATTAACGAGTATTAAAGGAGGAGTCCGCCATGTACAAAAACCTCAGTTTAGTTTAGATGCGACACAGAATCAGTTGCAGACAAGAAGGGCTAAAAATAACATCTTTATTGTCGATTATTTTCTCAAGTAATCGATTGCTTGTTTGGCCTATAAATGTTAAAAAAGTTCAAGATGGCGCCCTCAAATGTTTTGTTTTGTCCACAACCCGAATATATTCAGTTTGTCATAGATGAGGAAAGAAACCAGAAAATATTCACATTAAGAAGCTGGAATCAGAGAATTTTGACTTTTCTTTTAAAATGAACGATCTGATTAATCTATTATCAAAATACTTAATTAAATATTTGGCAACTAATCCATAAATCTTTGCAGCTTTACAAACAAGGATGTTCTAAAGTCTTCAATACTGGTCTCAATATGATAACAGAAAACTTTATTCAGTTTTTTTTCTTGAACAAACTTCAGTAATGTTAAAACTCAGATGTCTAATCAAACTCAGCAGTGTTAGATGTTGTCTTAACGCTCGCAGCTCAACATGAACGTTAACAAGATAACCTTGTTTACAACTGGCAGAGCTATGACTTAAAACAGGAAGTATCTAGTCAGAGTTGTTGCACACAAGACCTCCGCGTTTGTTTCTGGTAAACGATGCTACAGACACTCACCACGTTCTGCTCATAACTAAAAAATAGTATTGAGATTTGATTCCCAACCTACAGGTAGTCTACAGTCAGTAACTTAGATTAATTCTGTCCTCCTGTGAACTCGTGTGCATTCATTCCTCTAAACCACAACAAGAACATGTGAGTCGACACGAGTCCCAGCAGAGCCACACTAAAGACAGCTGAGCTCGTTCCCACGGCTGTGCCGCTTCAGCGACAAGGCACAAAGCTTTTCTACGAACCTCAGCGCAGATAAAAGCAGCTTACAGCAACAACAACGCTTTCATTAAACATCCATCCAGTCGGGGACGACTCTGCTGCGTTACACAACTTGAAAAATAAATAAAAGATATTAAATCTACATGTGGATGTTTGGATGTCGGGGAGCCTGGGGCAACGTTGAGCTGAAGACCCCTGCCGACAGACCCCCTGGTTCTTCCAGCTTTTTGTGCATTGTGTACGCATCCTGTCGCCTTTAAGCACTCATCAGGTACAGAGCACACCGCAGATCACACACAGCAGGAAAACAACCCTGCCCCCAGCTCTGCTGAGGCTCTGTGGTGAGTTAATTAAAGGCGAATTTAGTCCAGAAAACACAACACGAATAAATAAATAAGGGTATTAAATCTACATTTGGATGTTTTGATGTTGGTTAGCTCGTCTTTCATGCTGTTCTGAATGTGTTTTCTGGTTGGATGTGTATATTTGTTTGAAGGCCCGTCTAAGAACAGGCATTAAAACAAGCTTAGGTCATTAATACTGCGACTAAGGTTGCAGCGGTTTACCAGTTTTAAGGTGTACTGCTTTATGAAAATTGCCGGTTATTAACCGTGTACATTTGTTCACCTACACTCTGACCTTTTAGTGTTGTTAAAATACACGGACATTTCAGTGGCGTTTACCGTTTCAATGCACGGATGTCATTTCAGACGATAACATTTATTGTTAAACTGTAAGAAATATCCTGCCTCCGTTACATATCTCAGTCACAAGTGTTTGATGACGTCTGCGGGATGATTGCGAAAACATTTGTATGAATAATCAGTCAATATATCGATGATGTAATCTTTAACTCCCCATTAACTCAACTGGCGCTGGCCCCAAAACTCAAGTAGCAGTCGGGCCCCAGAAATAAGAATAAAGTGGGTTTTTAACATTATTTTTGGGGACTAAAATACAAATTCAGCTTTGTCACAGAATCAAGTGAAACACTAAAATATCCCTCACTAATTTTGAGTAGTGCATCAGTCCTAAATAACTTTACTGTAATTCAAATAACCACCCAGAGGGACTCTCAGGACTTTTGAGGCCCTTGGGGGGGTCTGGGGCCTTTGGCTAGTTAACTCAAATGTCCCAGCTGTCCAGTTCAACAAGTTTCTCTCGTTATGTTCCTGTAAGACACATAAAACATGTGTTGGCCTGACGGTGCAAGTTCATACGCCTTTAATTTAAAAACAGCGACACTGAGGACAGAAATGAGGAGAAAACTCAAGAAAAATCACCACGAGGATGATAACAGGACGGCGCTGTGTTAACTTTAAGCTAGCGTGTGTGTAGTGTGAAGTGTTTCGACCGACGTTTCGCTGCTGGTAGTTTGAAGTGAGGCCGTTTTCTGAGGACTGAGGTTTAAAAAAAACACGCTTAGCTTCCCTGGCAACAGCCATTTTATGAAGAGCAGCGGAGGCGTGTTGGAGGAAACTGTTGCTGGAAGTTGATGTTGTCCTGCACGCACGTCGTCCACGTAGCTAGCTAGCACAGCTAACGTTAGCCGGACATTTAAACCGGCTGAGAGCAGAATCCAGCTACAGACATCACCCTCCGATCACAGCTGCTGTAACACCAACAACGAGGGGAAGATTTGAATCTGCTCTTTTGTTTATTCGCGTTAGCTGACGCCGACGAGCTAACTCGCGTTAGCTTAGCTGACAGCTGTGAAGTCTGTGAAGTTTCCCCGGAGCTAACTTTCCCACTCGCAGTCACAGATTTACGAGTCAAAACAGAGGCACGAGTGTCGTGTGATGTTACTCACACTCTTGTCGATGTCCAGCTTGAGTTTCTTCTGCGATATGCTCTTCTGGATCCTCTTGCTGAAGGAGGCGTTTCCAGCGGACCGGCCGCAGCGCTCCCCGTCCTCGATCAGACAGCAGCTCTGCCCGTAAAACGGCGGAGCGGGCGGTCCGTCGTGGCTGTCCTCCTCTGTGCTGAACCCATTCATTCTGTACGACTGCGGTGCTCTTTTGCGTGGCGATCAAAACAATAAAGCAATCAGCAAAAAAGCCAGCGTTGCGTTAGCTAAGGAGTCTCTTGTTCACGCGTTGCCCTTTTGTGAAAGACAATCCCCCGGTAGCGTTAGCTAGCTTACCTAGCTCGGCTAAGTGGCTAGTTCGCGAGCTAACAGCCGTTGCGGTTTATATCCCGGCTCCGGCTCCGACTTACTTCGAAACGCGACAGCCTCTGCTAGCAGACATATTCCCACCGACCTCCGGTAGATTCACACCGCAAAAAAACAGCCGCTGCTAACGCCGACTAGCTCCGCCGCTAGCTGATCCCGCAAGGTGGCTGAGCCGCCGCTAACGTACAAATTCCTATGGTGAGACCGCCGCTGCTCGTCCCCGCAACGCACCGCTTACGTTTCGGCAAGACTCGCGTGTGACAGCAAACTCACACGACACCGAGTTAAAGGGCGACGACCGGCAACAGCAGATGACACAACTTTGGGAGAAAATCTCGTCTTTAGCAGCCCCGCAGCTCAACAATCGCGGCACTCTTTCAGAACACCTCGTACAATGGACGTGCTCCGCGTCTTTGGCGGAAGTTCCCCGTCCTGGACGCCGATTGGCCGATTTCGCAGGGAGGCGGGATTAGCGCACAAACGCTGGCGCCCCATTGGCTGCGAGGAACATCAGTCTCCCAGCGGCTCTTCCTGCATCGCTCGGTGTCATGTTTTGTACTATGAATAGGAGTTAAAGGTGGCGTCGCCCTCAGTTGAACTACAAAACAGAAACTATAAATAGCACATGTTTATCATCCTGCATGAGCAAAACGTTACAGTGATTTTTTATCAGCTCGACGTCTCGTTAGATTAATCTTTAATGCACACGGACGAACGAGAAATCCGCATTTACAGACGCTGTACCGTGATGTTCGGCTCCCTGGGCCCGGCTGGTGAGACAGAGACATTATTAATATGCAGCCTGTTGTTGCAGTTAAATGTTCACATCTATAAGACTCCTCAGTGGTCTGGTTTATTTCCCTCTGATGAACTGAAGTCCGCATGAACGAGCACGGATCTGTTGACATCAACACGGTGTGCTTCCTGTTTTGACCACAAGGGGGAGACAGAGGTCAACAAATGGATCCGGCTCAGGAGGGCTGACGCTGACATTCCTTCACATACGTCACTGTACCTGTCCAGGTGCTTTGTTTTCCAGCTGTTCACACATATTGTAACTGTAACTGAGATTTAAAAGGGGGGGTTCAAGCAATTTTGTGAAGCTGCAGGGTTTGAGAGAGTCAGATAAAGAAAGCACCAACCAATAAAAAACGCGCCACTGACGATATCATGAGGGTTATTTTCATAGATTACAGCTTATACAACTGTTTCTTTAGATTGAGTGACACTTTCCATATCAATTACCCTGAAATCCGTAAGTAAAATCGGTCGAGTGTCCCTTTAATTGTAAGAATCTTAAAAATAAAACAGCTGATATAAGTTTAAAGGCACACTCTTTCAGACATGGTCCGGATCCAAGTGGTAGTTGAATAAATCAAGCCGATTTGACACCTCTAGGGGAGGAAGTAGATCCTTTACCAAAGTAAAAGTAGCAGTAACATATTATAAAAGGTGCACAAGTTGTATTAGTTAAAGTAAAATGACTCATTATGCAGCAGAGAGGCCTCTGTGACTACATTATGTGATTATTATACAGTAAATAGGGGAGTAATAATGGGTTGTTGTTACTAATTCATTAGATTATGCAACATTTTTATGTTATTCTTATTATTTTAAGTTTCAACTGGCAATAGACAAGTTTTCTGCTTCATCTTATTATAATAAAGTACATGTTGAATGCACAACGTGATGGATATTGAATAATGAAACCATCAGCATTTACAGTGGTTCTTCTATAAACATATCACTATACAGTTTTGTTTGCCACCGGGGACGCGGTCACCCTGGAAAAGGAAGTTTAACTGGCGATCCATGTCTATTAGACACCAAATGGTTGAATAATGTCACGTTTTGTCCTGTGTTGGTGTTATTAGCGACTCTGAGGAAACCATCCAGTTGTCTTTGCAACAGAACAGAACAGGGAGAAGTTGTCTGTTGCCCCTTTAAAGTAGCTGAAATTAAAAATGCTCAAGTAGAAATTATTCAAAATTGTGTTTGTGCGGTATTTGAGTAAAGGAGCTTCTCATCGCTGGACACCGAACATTATTCTGGATGTTGGGTCATTAATGCTTTGGTGCAGACAGAGCTTTGTTTATTCAAAAGTTTCAGAATGAGATAAAGATGATCTAAACATAGCAGATTTGTAAAGCGGGAGTGGATCATAATCGGTGTTATTTTAGACCTGATAGGGCCCTGACACACCAGGCCAACGGTCGGCCAACATCAGGGCTGCCGGTCAGCGTCTGTGGTCCTAGTTTTTGCGGTGCATCCCGCTGTGTTGGCACTAGTCAGCCCTCGTCAGTTGTTTTTCAGCTGACTTAGCATGTTTAATCTGCAACGGATACATCAGTCTGATTGAGCCTGTCGCTGTATCTCCACGATTTTACCTATTAAGTGCAGTTTTCTCCTTATTTTTTGCCTTCGCCTCTTCACCAGTGTCATTCTCAACGTTTCATCAGACATTCTCGATTAGAAGTGGCAATATAAGTACGACCGGTGTGAAAATGATGCTGCTTTATCACAAAAGTTTGTATATCAAGAGTCACGAGTCTTCAGGTTTTACTTGTTGAATGGTGACCACCACCTGGTGGTATGGAGAGGGATTTCCTCTCACACAGGCACAGAACTGAGCTAGGTGGCCGTCAGCTGTCGTCTTTGCGGTGTGTTAAAGTGCAAAAGTCGTCATTGTCGCCACTAGTTCGCGGTGTGTCTGATCCCTCAATGCGCTTCCAAGATTGTTTCGACGTATTTGGAAGGCCCCTTTCCCATTTCAACATGACTTTACCCCCGGGCACAACACCAGATCCACAAAGAAATGTTTTCCGCTGTTTGGTGTTGAAGAGCAACCCCATCCAGCTCCTTTGGGATGAACTGCTATGCCAGGCTTCATCATCACAACATCTGCTGCTCATGTGGTTGAATGTGAACAAATCACTGCAGCAGGTTCCAACATCTTGTGCCTGAAACCAGAAACCTGTTTCAGCGGTCTACACGGCCACAATCTGAGTTGTGAGAGTTAATTTGGGAAGCAGCGAGTCAGCAAATCCAGAGAGAGAGCGCTTTAAAAGCCCACTTAAATGTGAAGGCGTCTGTATTATGCAGGTTCACTAATGATGCTCTTTGTTTGTTGTCATTTTGTCTAATGTGGTATTCGCTCTCATGTGCAAACTCCCTGCCTCATCATGCTCCCCTAATGGCTGAGCGAGGACGAGGATGTAATACAGAAGAGGGGAAGAGACGGAGAGAGAGAGGGGGCGCTATAAAAAAGTATTAAAGGAGGAAAGACAATTGGATTACGTTTTCTGTTGGTAATGGACCTGGGTCCAATAAAGACTCTTTAATGGATAACTCTGACAGGAAGCGTAACAGCCTGGTGTCTCTCCTCGGCCACGTATGGCCCATGAGTGGACGAGAATACTGATTGTGTGCTGACTGATTGACTTTAAAAGTGGCAGATGATGGAGCGCAGAAACATTAACAGGTTTTTCACTTCGCAATTTAGAGGTTTATATCATCAGGGAAATGCCTCTAAGAGGCAATAACATGTAAAGTGGTCTCTCAATGTATTCAAAGTTGTCCCTGCACCTCTCCCTCTCCCTCTCTCTGTCTCTGAGCTGGTGTGACAAGCTGAGCGTTATGTGACATCCCATGAGACCGGAGGAAATGGGCCACACTGAAGAGCAGTATTACTTCAGCCATGAATAAATCACAGCAGGCTAAAAGCTATCCAAGCTTGTGTGTTGTCAGATGAAATGATTATGAGATTAACATTTAGTAAAAATGTGTTTTAGCGCCATCAGTCACAGAGATGATTAAAGTCGTAAAAAATAAAACACAGGAGGTGACAAGAGAGCAGATCAGAGAGTTCAGAGCACGGAGCGATCCGCAGGAAGTTATCTGGAGGGGAGGTGACGAGCGGCGTCTCTAACAGAAGAGATGATGTAAGAATAATGAAGAAAGAACAAAATAAAATGTTAACAATCTTTAATCCTAAAAATATATATATATTTTTCTCACATTGTCCATCGCTGCAGCACCTCTGTTCACCCTCTGTCTGAGCGCTCCTGTCTCTTTAAGCCCCCCCCCCCCCCCCCCCCCCTGAAAAGCTCTGATTGGTCAGCTCTCGCAGGCCTGAGCAGGCACCGCCCACCATGTTTCAGTCCTGCCAGATCATTTGAAGCCACAGTATCTGAATACAGGCCGTATGCAGTTCTCCTTGGATTGAGTTTTGATACTTTCACAGTATTTTTTTCGCACCTAGTCCTGCTCTTGTAATCAGAAAAGACCTATTTTATACAACATGTTGACAAAATGATAGAAAGGCCAAAAAATGACCAAGGTATTAGTGAAATTTGCCTTTTCACATGTGAAAATCACAGTTCACATTTGAATTGAAATCTTAATATGTGACAAGAAAGTAACACTTCTTTGTGAATTTTACATTTTTACATATGAATCGCATGCATTCACAATGTGACTGGCTTTTTTCACATGTAGGAAACAACATGGGGCGTTAAATCACACATTTGTTTCCCACATTTAACTTAAATTTAATGCTAATTGTAAAATAATCACATAAGAAATTTACATTTTCACATGTAGATAGAGAGCCGCAGTCAAGCCTCTTCCCTATTTCAGAAAAAACTCTGCCTGGTAGTGAATCAAGAGAGACAAATAATTTATTGATCCTGTGTGAATTGTGTCATGAATCACACATATGATGTTTGTCAATTTAAAAGATAATTTTCAAGTCAATAAAGTCTCAGTTTGTCATCAAACTAATGAAATATCAGACTGTGAAAATACGTAATTATAAAGACGACACAGCCAACAGTCGCATTAGTGACATCTCATTGAACGCTCACCAAGATAGATAGATAGATAGACAGACAGACAGACAGATAGATAGATAGATAGACAGACGGACGGATGGATAGATAGATAGAAGGATCTGGAATGACCCCAATGAGAGTCAGGAAGAGAAAACTCTGTGAGCCGATCACTGCTTCAGATCCTCCAGCAGAGCTTTATTAACGGTTTTTAATAGTTTATTTTATGATTCATTGTTACTGTAAAGCAGGTTGTAACTGTTTTAAAAGGTGCTATATAAATACAAGTCTTTACATTAAAATCCATGCGGTCACATTGTCTTCCCCACATGATGTTTCTGACTCCTCTTCAGCACTTTATGAAAACTACAACCCTAAAAAAAAGCACCTGCTTCTCCAGCAGACTGAATGTGACTGAAAGCCAATTATCGTGCCTGTCACGGAGGGGAATGGGAAATTTCCACCACTGTCTCATTTTCTGACACTGTGGAACGTGAAAGGACAAACAGGTCCGCTCTGTGTGGAAACCGTTTCTGGGCGGAGGTCTGATAAGCCGTCTCGACACCGTGACGCGCTCTTCATAGAGAGACAGCAACGCAAGCTGAGGCTGGTCTACCTGTGAGTGCAGGTCTGCTCGATCTGACAGGCGATGTTCAGTGTTGAGGAGCCACAATGTGGAGCTGTTTGCTTCATGATACAATAAAAAAATGATCACAAACACATGAACTTTTACATTATTGACACATTTTCGACAGCCCCCTCTGGAGCCACAAAAGGCTTTATTCAACTTGTGTCACGTGTGCAGTTGTAATCCAAGACTTTTTAACAGAAATAACAAGATTGTGGAGTAAAATATTAAATGAGTCAACAATGATGAGACGGCATGAGTTTAGTTTTATTCAATATTTAAAAAGGTGCGTCAACGTTCTTGCTCATACTCAGGATGCAAACCCTGCTCTCCGGTATATATGTCCACAAAAAATCATTCTCACGTGTAATCACAAACTAGAATGGCACTCAGTAGAGCGCATACCTCCACCAAGGCTCCATCAGTCCCCTTTATCAGCATCAAATTGGTCTCACTCATAGCTGCCAGCCACCTGAATTCCCTGAGAAATCAACGAAAAAGTCAGACAATGTAAAAGAAAGCAAGAAAAAAAAAAAAAATCCTGGATCCGTCCCTTTAACTGGATCCACACCAAAAGTAAAAGGGGTCTATTCTGGGCTGAGACCATCCTACATCCAAGTTCTGTAGAAATCTGTTTGGTAGTTTTTGTGTAATCCTGCTGACAAACCAACCAGCAACACAGGTGAAAAGTGTAGTAATAAGAAGTACAGGTACAGAAAGTCACTCTCTGAACTCTTTCACTGACCTTTCATCTTGCAACATTATTACATTTTCAGATTGTTTTGGTGAAAACCTCTATCTGACAGTGACTTTAGGTTTATTTATTGTTGCTGACTATAGAAATAAAGTTTATTATATTGAATATGTGCATCACAAGCTGGATTTAATCTGTCATAGCTGATTAAATCTGTAATAGAAGACAGTTCTGTTTTTACACAATGGATACGACAAAACGACGTCTCTGACATCTTCAGTTGAATAGAGTGAGAAAATAGGAAAGCAAACATTCACCGATTAAATCTACAATCACGATATACGAAGGAAAATAATCCAATTGTGAGAACTGTACCCGAACACATTAACTCTGATAGGTTTCGTAGGTAATGCAGCGCAGAGCGAGTTTCAGTTTCCACAGGAGGAACTTCTTCCTTCCTTCCAGCAGCCGGGCCTTCAGTTTGAGTTGTAGTGCCTCAACAGGAAGCGATCATGACCCGACCGCCGGCTTCATCACTCATAGAGAAACGCCGGCCCTGTATCGATTCAAATATAAAGAAAAAACAAACAGAGAGCATCAATATGTGTCTGAACGCCGCCGACCCCTTTATAGCTCAAAGTGCTGTACATTAAAATGTCGAGGCGCGAAGGAGCCTCACAGGTCCGCGCTCTTAAATCAAAGGGTGACAAGAAAACCACCAAATGACTTAATGATTAATTCCAGATCAATTCCTGTGTTATGTTTACTGTTTTGTGCCGGACGCACCGACGATGCATAAGAAAGTGTGCAAGAATCAGACGCTCTCGCCAAGCACGGCGGCACTTTGACTTATTGCTTTCTGACCTTTCGTGACATTTGGAAAGGGCAATTCTGCAGACAGATGGTGCATACACATATGTAAATTGATAATGTTAGGTGATGGCAGCTGTGGGCCATATAAAGTGAGTCAAATTATTTTCACCACACGTTTATAACACCTCTCTGAGACACAAGTGCCACTGATGTTTGAGTTATCGGGTCGTTTTCTTGTCGCTAAAAACCCGTCAAGTCGATTTTATTTACACGGCTCAATATCACAAATCAGCCTCGAGGGGTTTTATAATCAAAACTATCAGCGAGGACCGAGTGAGGAGATACAAAAATGTCAGACCGAATGTGCCCTTTATGGAGGAAAGACGACCAGTTTTATGTGGCTAAAATTTTAATGGACTCGACCTCTGACCTCGCTGTCATTAGATATTCGCTTCGTGTAAAAGCTAATTTCAGATTCTGAAGCACTGAGCAACACGCTGAATAAATGCTCATTGTGTCCAGCGTGAACCTCGACCTCCAGCAACATTGATTGGTGCGTGCTCGTCCAAACAAAAAAAAAGAAATTGGCTACGAGCAGAACATCTACATGTCGACTAAAACCAGAATCTGACGAGATAAAAACAAAAGGTCTTCAAGGTCAGTCAATGTTTACAGCTTCACAATACCCAATTCCCCCAATTACATGAGGTTAAATATCTTTTATGTGGAAGGTTAATATCTAATTAGATGTTTACAGGAAACATCTTATTAGAGCCAGAAGAGAAGAAGCATGCAGGGATTTTTTTTTTGGTCATAAATGTGTTTCTCAAAATTGTAAAAGGAAATGTTTGGCCCACAGTGACCCACGCTGTTCCTGAGGCTTTAAACTTCCCTTTGCTGATGGTTCACGTTACGTCCCTTCTGCAACAGAAACATATGATCATGTGATTTTTCATAATCTGTGCAACACGTTCTCACTCCCAACTCGTCAAGTACAGCAGTTTAGTCAGTGCCTTTAATCTTCAAACTTTGAAGCTCCCTCTAGCGTCAGGTTTGCACGTGAAGATATAAGATAAGGGGAAATTCACCCGTTAAGGCAGCGATTGAGTGATAGATTAAGAAATTAAAAACAGGACGAGACGTCTAAATAGAAAAATAAAACAATAAAATAATGGAAATACAGAATGAAAATACTACTGCAAATAAAAAAGACTGTATTAACCCTCTACAATAATTGACATTAGACTGCACAGGAAGCAAACAGGAAATGACACGTGATAGTTGCAGAGTGCATACTTGAGGGATGTACTGGATGCATATGTATGTTTTATAGATATGAATAAATAGATTATATCCCTGAGACATGTAGTGCAATGTAGTTTAAAATGTAAGTAGTAGATTCTGGTGGTTTATGGCAGAATAAGTCCAGTTGGAGCGTTATTTACGCTGTCTAGTAGTCACGGTTTGGTTTGGTTGAGGGAAAATATACAGGAACTGAAGAAGCCTCTTGGATGAAAAGTGAAACGTCTTCAAGAAATTGAAACTAGTCCAGTTGCCTACGATACAGCACCTTCATCAACATTTTGCACATTTTATTTTTCTCAACATATATTTTCCACTTTCACATCAACGTTTTGTGAGCCAATAAAAACTGTTTATATCATCCTGGAAATGCATTCACCCAGTGGGGTTTTAAATTGATTATTCAGACAAAGACGTAAACACACCGACTCTGCTCATGCCAGCAAGAATATTAAGTTAGGGAGATGATCAATCCTTTATTTGTTTATCGACTGGGCTTAGTCTAGTGAGATTTAATGTATTGTGTCCAAAAAAACACCAGAATCATCCTGTTAAATACCCCTGAGTGTATGAAAACTACCTCCAGGTTACTAAAACACCCAAATTCCCAGAAAGCTACAGCCATGTATGTACACATTCATTATATTTTGTAATATAGTCTTGAGTCAAAATGGCTATATATATATATATATGTATGCCATTTTGCCTCAAGACTATATTACAAATATACATATATATATATTGTATACAAATCCAATATATTATTACAAAACATGCATATATATATATATATATATATATATATATATATATATATATATATATATATGCATGTTTTGTAATAATATATTGGACTACTTTCATAAATTAAAATGTATTTCCAATATATTATTATCATATTTTTCAGTGTGTGTCAATACATTCTTGCTCTCTGAGGTCTTACTGAGGTGCACAGAGATTGAAAACAGATAATTTATTCAGTTGGAAGAGTCTTTTGTCCAAAGCAACAGATAAATTAGATCCAAAGCCTTCGAGAGTACGTGCCAAGCAAATTACTTTTTGTTGTGAAAGGGATAGAGGAGGGTTTAGAGAGAGAAAGAGCATATTAGGTGAGTATTCAAGCGATTTGAGGAGTGAAAGGGGATTCTGTCGACATTAAGTTTTTAAATCTAATAAACACAATAAAAAAACAAATATGCATGCAGCTGATTCTTCTCTCAGTCGTCCCTCATCCACAGAGGGGTCAAAGTTCAGCCACAGCAACATAACGGCGCTGATGAAACCGCTTGGCGAGCTTAAACAGGCTGAATATCTGCTGACGCAGGGACTCGAGGCTGCTCCCCAAACATGATCCTGACACGTATTAGCATCTTTTCCCCTCGTTTCTCTGCTCTGTCCGGTCCCGCTGAGGACGCTCAGAGAGAGAGAGGCTCATTCCTCTCTCCTTCTGTTTACCAGGCAGAGTTGTGACAATTCAATCTGTTCGGCATCTTCTCGGATGAATTATGGATGAACCCCGCAACCTCTGAATGTGGTGGAGATTTACGTTGATCGAGTAGCCGCTCGCTTTATAACTCCGTCTGTCGCGGTCTCAGGGTGGAAAACGAGCCATCAGCAGGTTCTCTGTTGTTTAGATTTTCAAATCTGAATCGGTATTTTATTTAAATGGGGAGGAAACAAGGAAAACCAACCCACAGCATCGTGTTATTTTACACTAGTTGGCTACTTTTCTCTACTTTCCTACAAGAAAAATCAGAGTCATGGTTGATCGGTGCATCTCCAGTGAAAAACCATAAAACAGAAAGGTTGAGACCTTTATAGCAACAAGTACCTGTCTGTGTAATGTTCAGGTGTCCACATGAGTTAAAGTTCCCACGAAACGGATAATGGAGTCTGATTTGCTTCTGCATAGTTACGCATTTCCTGTAAAAACAGGCCGGGGCCTACATTTAGCAGCAGTTAGTGCTTACTTTAGCCACAAAGCTACCGGTACCTGTCTACCAGGAAACTCCTCATAAAACCACCTCAGTACTCCAACTGTCCTCTGTCATCGCTCTCCGAGGCCGCTTACATCCTCAGTCCGGAGGTGTTCATGGATGAAGCTGCTGGTTATCACTACTTTTTATTAGCAGTTACTTTAGCAACAAGCAAAGCTATCTGTCCAGAGCAGCCCGAGGGACGGAGAGGGAAAACCAGCAAATATTTTCTCCATAAAACATGAGCCAGTTTCAACCAAAACACTGAATAAATGTATAAAGTTGTGGGAACTTGAGAATTTTATTTTGGCCATTTTGATAAAAACATTTAACATGAGACCAGAACCTGGTTTGTCCACTAGAGACTCTCAGCTCAGCTTCAGTCAGAGCAGTTCGAACGTGCCGTCAGACATTAAAATCACTTCCGCTGCTGATGAAGCCTCTGACACTCAACATGAAACTATTACAACAGAAGCTGGACAGAGTAATCTTGGCAGAGACCTCGCGGTGCTTTGTGAATTTGAGTGTTGTAACATCTTTGAATCATCCAGGGAACCAAAAAAAAAAAAAAATCAATGGCGTGACATGTTAATCCTCGTGTTAAGAAGACAGAGTTTCATCTGATGTGTCTGTCGGTGTAATCGTCAGCTATAAAAACCTCAGTGCTGAATCCTAAACTTTGACCAAACTGACAGTGAAAGTCATTCAAGAGTCTTTCTGAAGTTTCCTCAGAGTTGGTGTGGGAATCACTTCTCTCCTTCTCCGCGCCCTCTGTCTCGTTCATATTCAGATAAACAGGAGGGTTAAGAGTTCATCCTCCGGTCTGAGCGAATCTCATTCTGCCTGGCTGACATTTATGTAAAAGAGAAGGAATAATGGCTCAGGGTTCGTGATCGGCAGTAAGCCGGGGGCCAGTCAAAGTCAGTGACTCAACAATGTCAATCTTTGCGCTCATTTTGCTCCTCTGGCACTTCTGTAGGATAGTAAATCAATATTGGGTGATAATGAACTCACTTTTTAATTTAAAACTTTCTGTAAGCTTGAGGGTAAACATGCAGGATATTAGAGTTGAATAAATTGAATGTTAAAGCATCAAGTCTAACTCGTTCTGAATGCACAACGTGTGTGAACAATTATTAAGACTAAAGCTGGTTTCCATCCAAATATAGCTTCATTCTTTACTGGATTTTTCTCAGAGCTGACAAGAGAAAACGTCAGTTAATGTTTGTGTTTCTAACCACTACGGATGGGAGTGTTTTGTCGAACCAGAGTCTTGAACTTGAAGATAGTCTTGAAGATAAAAGAGGAGCGTTGTGGGAAAACCTGGGAAGGTTGAACACCAGATGGATGGGAGCAGTGTGGACTAGCTGCAAAGGTCTGGTGGCAGATTGCTGGGCTTCTGTACGGAGGGAGATGTACAGGTGGGAGAGGACGAGCGACTGGATGAGAATCCTGATGAGGACGGGCCGAATCCTCCTGATGTTTGAACGGGAGGAATCTACAGGAGCTGTAGCTTGAACGGCCTTTACTAAATTTGTTTTTAAGCTTGTTGCAGATATTCTGGGTTATTCTATAGCAAAAATTCCTGTTTTGGTAATTGATTGTCAGGAATTTGTGTGGAATAATCTTTGTTTCTTATAGTGTATGTAACCGAAATACAAAATCTATTTCAGTCAAAATTCCTTAGTATTTTCATCGGCTTATGTTATTTCATTTTCAGAATATATTTCCTGGATTCCTCAGTGTACCACTAGAGGGAGCTCACGTTCTTCCTCCAGTGTTACACATACCATAGTTTAGAAGAAGTGGCAAATATTTGTGTAGCATGACGGAAGTACAAACTCTCTTTTTCAACAAATAAACCACCTTGTTTGCAGACTTCCTTGCTGTCTGTGCTGATCACACCACAGGCAGCAAGGTAGGTGATAACTTAGCCTTGTCCCAGGTGGCGTCTCAACATCAGCTCAAACATGTCTGTCAGGTACGTGGCAAAATATACGTCCACCTGACCGTCAGGTAGAGGGAGCCATGGTGTCATTGGAGCAGGTGTTAGAAAGCCATGTGAGTGTATGACAGCAGCAGGCGTCCTCGTGTACATATGTCTGAGATTTGTACGTTCGTGCCCGTACGATGGAGTGAAGGGAAAACTCATGATGAAAGAGGTTGTTCAGGAACATTAGGGCAGTGGTGACATGAGTGGCAGAGGTTCGTATTCGCCTTTCAGCTGGCAAATCAAAAGTCCTTTTCAGCCACATGTTCTGTCGAGTATCTGCTCTCTGGGCTGAAGAATGGATGTGCTAAATTTGATCAATTTGGTCCAAAAATACTCGACAGAAGACACTTCTGACAGGCTCATGATTTTTTGTTCTCAGCTGAGCTCCTGGATAAATAAAAAGTCCAAAGAAGCCTGCAAGTGTGTGAGTGTACAGCTCTGCAGAAGGGAAAATTAGATTAAGTTTCTGGAGGTTTAGTGAGAAGAAGTGTGAAAGTCAGTTACAATAAGAAGCTCAGTCAGTCATTTTTTAAAAGCCAAATATTGCATTTCATCAGTGGAGAGACAGCGAGGTGGGGATAAAGCACTTCAGGGTGGAAAAACGAAAAAAAAAGGAGAGAAATTCAGACTTTGTTGGAGTTCGTTTCCTCCCACAAACTGCCGCTCTGGGATCAGATTTGGGGAAATTTGCTCGGCTGGGTCACAAGAGTTCATCTGTCAGTTCGTCAGTCACGGGACAAGGGTTTCATCATGTGTCATTTAGTGTGTTATAGATTCATGATGTTGCTTTCTATCCCATCCTTTATTTTTCCCTGTGAGGAATCTTGTCCAAATTGTAACGATCCGAAATGAAACCAGCAGCTTTACAAACGTCCCTTCAGAAACCTGACTGATGGCATCTTCCTCCACGCTTGTCTCCAGTCTGGGCAGCAGCCTGCTGGCACACAGCCTCTGTTTACAAAAACACCCACTTATGTCTTTCATGCCGTCGTCTTTATTTTTAATCCCTGCTGACATTCTTACAATGTCACAAGGAATTAAAATGGCACAAGCCAATCTGTCACAGAAAAACTGAATAATAATTGGAAAGCGTCGTGTTGGCAGGCGTCTCCCCCGCTTGTGAGTTCTAAAAGATATGATATTGTGATAGTTTTATATGTTTTTAATGTGTAAATCGTGGAGTAATGTAATGTTCAGTGTTGATAACACCACGACAGAGCGTGACGTTCAGTGATTTCGAACCACGCCTCCGTCTCGTCCTGATAAGTTTGCAGCAAAACTCGTTTTTTAAAACCAAAAGTCTCTGGATCTACAGCACAACACCGCCAGAAATAAACACTAAATAACTTTTAGAACAGACAAATAAAAAGGATTTACTGAACCACAGTAGAAGCACAAAAATTGAGGAGAAATGATGAAATAAACACAATCTGAGCAACTCAACAACATCAGGCAGGCATGACGATCAGCTCCTCAAACGCCCCCAGTGGGATATGAAGTCATGTGGAGGACGAAACGTAACGGCATCGCACACGGCAGGTAACAGAGACGTACCTGGTGGGATCAAGGGGGGAAAGCCTTTTCACACCAAGCACTGAAAAACTGATTGTATGTGTTCATCACCGCATTTGTGAAAGAAATATTCGGACGAACCTCGACGTCAGCAGATTTCTGCCTACAGAAATATACGTTTGACCAATGAAATCCTTTGTTTCAGCTGATGTCCAGGTCAAAATGGGAGAAAACCTTATAAATTTGGTCTCACAGCATCCAGTACTGTATGACAAACACCACAACGACAATGAAAATGGTAATGTAGCTGATATTCACTTGATTACATCATATGTTGGTCACTGAAACAGGCTTTCGGGGTCCAGGGGGAACTTACTGGGCCTCATTCACGCGACGCCTGACTTCCTATTTTGCTGCTGTAATAACTACTCCGGCCACTAGAGGTCGCAGCCAAACAAGAAACAGAAATATGGGTCATAGGAAGCTGCTTTCGTTGTCAACTTGATGAGGAGAAGCTGGTCACGGTTCATAAAGTCGTCCACTTATCGATGAGCTGATGTGCTGGAGGTGTGTGTGATATTGACTCGACCTCCTGTAGTTGGACAGTTTCAGTTTCCGTGACCATTAAGGACTAATGTGGTAATTTGACAGAGAGCAGCTGAACGTTCCAGTGCAGCGCAGGGTTAATGTGGTGTCCAGTTTCATTTCCTGGTTATTAGTGCTGAGTGATTACGACAGCTTTTCTGGGAGTTAAAATTCCCAGTGCTGTTTGTTCTCTGCTGCTGTGTGGAAAACCTCCGAACAAAGAGCTACCCTCTCTCCCCTTCTCTGTCCTTTATGTCATCAGAGCTTGATCCTATTTTCTCACTCTTTTCTGATCTTAAATGCTGTAATGTCAACCCCGCAGTGTACGCACATGAAAACCAAGACGAAGCAAAGAGGAAGGTGGCATTTATGGTAACACTGACGGTATAATGCATTTAAAAACTTACTATAAGGAACTTTCAAGTAGTTATGAAAGTTTCTTTGATCTACATCAACCAACAAAACTATTATTCTTTACGTCTGTCACCGGGTCGCAAAAATCAGACGTAATGATTAAAGCTGCGTCGACCGTGTTTAAATTTTCCCCAGGCAAAGTTTTGCAGGAGTGTGTTGGCCAGTTACATTTTTCTTCTGCTTGGTTATGGCTTATACTGGGGCAAGATCTGGGTTTAAACTGGGCCGGGCCCTGGCAGCTTATGTTTACGCAGCAAACAGTTAAACTCACTTAAAAATCAGACAGTTGACTCCTTTTCGATTGCCAGGGAGATGAGTTTGTGTTTATTTTGTTTTTTTCAGTGATGGATCAAAAAGTATAAAGAGCCTTTGGCCTAAAGTTCAATACATGTCACAGCATCACGCCTGTAAAAGGGGCAAAAATTAGCGCATAAGGGGTTTAAATGTGCCGAAATACTGGGTTTCATAATGGAAAAAATGCCTCTTCAGTCATCAGATACCTGAAATATCGTTCTTCCCTTTGCCGCCCTCTAAAGTGGTGTATGAAAAGGGGTTTAAATGGAAATAAACTGTTAAGCATAAACCTTGCACAAATAGTAATTAAGCACTGATGTTTGGCCTTGTGGATCTTTAGTTTATCAGTTCACCTGGTTGCCTCTTCAAAATTCATTTAATGCATTTCCTCTTTTTGTCCACTTTTGGTTACAGACTCTCTCCACCTCCCTACTCTCATATTTTGAGTGTCATTACCAAAAAAGAGACAAAAGACACAGTGCACGAGGTTAAGGATGAATTTGACTGTCGTTTTGACATTATTAATAACATTAACATGATTTCGTTTGGCCACGATTAATCTAATATCAAGACAACCCTGCAGGTAACTAGTTGCAAGGTGATTTTGTTTTTTTAATTGACACTCAAACAAGGTTGAAAAATCCTCCTTAATCAGAACGAACACAAGACGGCAAAAACATCTCAAACAGCACCAAAAAGGACCAACGTTTCTGGCTGACAAAATCTGTTAACATGACGTCTGCAGTGAGTCGAGGCAGGATCAGAAGGAAGAGTCGTCACACCCTCGCCGGCCAGTTCTTACACCTGCAACAGGTGATCGAGGTCAGGTGGCAACACGTCTCCAGAGAAGGTGCCACACCGGAACAACAACACACAAACAAAAATAATCCTCTGATCTACCACCGTGAAAACCCTGTGCCTCCTTGCTGGTGACTGTCTGTCGCCGGTTAAACTTCCAGATATTGACTCCACAGATGCTCATGTTTCGTGGTGGAGTAGTTTTTCTCTGCCTTTTTCAGAGAGCTGCTGCTGTTAGCGCTGACCTCCTGTCTGAAGGACGTATTCGATCTCTGGGCCGAAACAGGGAGGACAAATATAAAACACTGCACGTCCAGTCCACCTTGGCCGTGTGCCATGATTTGTGTTTGATAGTGTCTGGATTCAGGCGGCAGGCTTATTAATAATTCCTTTCGTGCAGCCAGTGGTGTCATTTGTATTGAAAGTGTTTTTCTAATTGCCTCCTCCCATTGAGATAATTATTTCTCCATTGTGCTGTGATCCTACAATCCACAGCGCTGACTCACTCAGTGTGCAGAATGGCTAAGTGGAAGAAATAAAAGCTTCTGTTTTGCGATGCTAACATCGTGTCTGCAGAGGAGGCGCTCGCCGTGTGTGTCCGACACACTGGATTCAACACACAATCGCTGCAGTGACGTGTTAAAATGTGGACAGCTGGATCAATTAAAAAAGAAGCCGGTACGCTCAGTCAGACACACGACACAGATGATTTAAAAATGCTGCTCAGACGCCTCCTGTGTAGAAGCCACGAGAGACTTTACTCCCAGGAAGACATGACGGCATCAGTTGTTTGTCCAAAATGAACGTTTGTTTATTTTCAGTGGGACCTTGTTTCAGAAAGAATGTGTACTGTCATCTCTCAGGTCCCACTCTCTGTGTTAAATTCCCCATTTTGTGTCAGGCAGTAGTGAACAAAGATAACAAAATGGCTGCTATTAAATTCGACAAACTCATGAACATTTTGAACACTGCCGGCCCTTATAAACTGTTACAACATTACAGTTTAAGATGTGAAAACTGCCTCCATGTGAATTAAAAAGATGTTCTTCTGATTCATAAACAACCTCGAGCCTCTAATACACTGCGCAGAATATCTTCACCAGACTGTTGCTACTCCCAAGTATATCCGAATGAGGCCCCCCACACACGGTATCTTGTAATTTACCTTCCTCCTGTTCCTCTGTTTGCTCTCCAGCAGCAGCATAAATCAATGCTCTGATTGCAGCTCTGTGGTCATAAATAAACACAGCTTATCTGCTGCAGTACACATTTATTCAGCTTCTTTTTCTATTCAAGGAAATCTGCCTCTTTCTAAACTAAATCTTTTTAATTATCCCTGAAATGAGTCATTAAAAGTCGCTATTTTCCACAGAAAAGGGAGACGATTTCTCCCTAATGGAACATCATTTATGCTGTGAGTGTGCGGGGAGGTCAGACCAATATATCAGTCTACCACCTTTTTGTTTTATTGACCTCAAATATGGCTTCTTCTTTAAGTTTTTATTGGTTGTGCTCGTTCTGCAAATGTGTTTCAGAATCCCTAAAAATGCAGGTAAAGCTTTCACTCCGTCTTAACGTTTAAGAAAAGCAACAACTATTTATTAAATGACAGGGCGGTGAATGTTTTGCAAATTCTCACTGAAGAATCTGTGTTTTCTGCCTCTAAAAAGCTCATCAGTCGTATCCGTGCGCTGCGTTGGTTATCATCCAACATCCGCTGGGTTCAGGTCACTTTGCAGCGTGAGCAGATGGCTTCACACTCCTGAATCTTGGACAGCAGCAGCGTTGTCAAAGCGCCAAGACACGTGTCGCCAAAATTTTGTTTCCTTGTCCCCCCCCCTAAATGTCACTCCGGTGCAGCCTGGATGGGAATATATGGTTGCAGCCACAATGCAATTATAGAGACTGTACGCACTTATATTCAAACTGTTGCAAACCTGTCTCCCAGCTAACAGAGCTATCAGTGCTTTTCAAGATGTAGAATAAATATGGTGTTTAAAAGAGGCTGAATAATCCTCTGAATTTATTTTATGTGATAGATGATTTCCTAAAAAACATTTACCATCCGGATTTAAATTCTGCCCGTTAATGGCAAGATATTTCTTCACTTTCTTTAATTTGCTTATTACTTTGGCTGCGGCACAGCAATGCCTCTTGTCACTCAGCATTTTTGATATGATTGAGTTTGAATAACACTGACTACGTTTACATGCACAAAATATTATGGTCCATTTTCCTACTAAGCTGTTTACAAGGCGACTGTGCATGCTCAGATAAAGGGACACGACCTCCGTCCTTCATCTGTTCAACCACTTTTTTGAGCAGGTTGTGCTGCGGTATTTTTGATTATCCAACAATCTGTTGACATTTAGCTTCATCACAATGTTTCAAAATGTATGTTTTTTTTCCTTCCAACCAGAAATACGGAGCATGGTCTAGACCTGCTCCAATTGGAGAGTGTCATGAGATAACTCTTGTTGTGATATAAATACAATTTGAATTAGTCTAGTGACATTTAGTTTTTCGAGTTGGCTTTATGAAACAAGTTAATCCAGCATTCCCAAACCAGATGAGATGAAGAAATCTCTCCAGCATGTTCTGGGTCTTCCTCGGAGTCTCCTACCAGCTGGACGTTCCTGGAAACATCCAAAGGACGGAGCCCAGGAGGCATCTTCATCCGTTGACCGAGCCACCTCACCTGGCTCCTTTTTGACACAAAGGAGCCGCGGCTAAACTCTGAGCTCCTTCCAGATGTCTGAACTCCTCATTTCGGTCGTTTGTATCCACCGTCTCACTTTTTTCGATGAGTTCCCAGAGCTCATCTCAAGTAAACAGAGAGCTGGTACAATCCCACATCACTGACGCCACACAGATCTCATACTTCAATACAAACAAGTCTTACTTCAATAACTTGATGTGGTTTTTTTGGCAATTATCATCCCGTTTTAGCGATAACAGCTTGACAAACTTGAAACAATCTGGGTCTCCAGCAGGCATCCCGAGTTTTCCCACCGCCTCTCAAACAAACAGCATTAGCAGCTGTCAATCATCTGTTCTCGCCTGACCTCAGCCGTCACTCTTCTCCCTCGTTTCCTGACATTAGTAATCTGAGTCTCGTACGCCTTCGCCCTCATCGCCTTTGATTCCTCTTCCCCTCCATCTCCTGCCACCTGCGAGCAGCCCATTTAAATTTAAAAGCACCCAGAGGACTCTCAGCCTGGCTGTGTAGGGCTCTCTGCTGCCCTGACCTGGATAATATGTGGCTCTTTTAATAACGGGTAATGAAACTTACCACCTCGGCGCTTAGCACTGATGTCTCTCTCCCTGCCCTGATCACTTATTCTTCTTCCTCGCTTCCCTCATTTTTAATTCTTTTATCTATTTCAATTTATGCCCGTCTCTTTCTTTTTAGTCTGCGTCTGTCTCTCTGAGGAGTCTGAAGGGAATCTATAGACGGTAATTATCTCCTTCTCAGGCCTGTCTGTCTGTCTGTCTGTCTGGCTGAGCGACACACACACTCCCTCTCTGCTCGACCATTTTATTTCATCACTGAATGTCAGAGGGTGAATCAGCGCTGCCCAGTCAGGACTGATGTGACAGTGTTAACACCCTGCTGTCACAAACACATCACTCTCCCCCTTCACTTTCGCCAGTCGGATGTGTGTTGTGTTTCTGCCTCGGGAGATTTACTTTAACTGGATGAATAAGAAGGCTCGTATTTTAATAGAAACGGTGCTACTATTTCTGCAGACGCATTATGAAGGTGTGGGTAATCCAGAAAAAGCGCTTGTCAGATTGTTGGAATCCACCTTCCCTCCCCTTCATCTTTCTGATGTTGGATTTGGAGGGAGCTCAGTCTGACAACTTTTGTAATCTTTTCCGAAACAGACCGCTGACAAGCATGCCCATTTTAGACAGCAACTGCAAAGTGTACAGGGGTGGGAAAAGTATGCAGCTTGGGCTGAACTTATCTCTGAATGCTTCTGTGACCTTTATATGTAAACAACTAGCTGCGACATCGTGAACGCCTTCAAGGACAGACTCTCCACAAATGTGCAACATGGGGTGCCAAAGTAAATAGTGAGTCCGAACACCAGCGAACTCTGGTGCTGACTGGATGTTGGAGTATCCAGAGCGACACAGCACCAAGAGCAGTCGGTGTGTTTCATGAACAGTTGAAATGTGCGTTCGTAGCTAAATGGCAACAACCGGTGTATTCATCAAAATAATTAACACACATGAGCAGACAAGAATGAGCTGTTTGAGCGTGCAACATTGACTAACTGCTAGCTAACAGCCTGCATTTTATACATGTATCTTTATCTGCATATAGTAGTATGTCTTTTCTCACACTGTCATCCTCCCTACTGTCGACAAGAGGCTTTACATTTTGTATTATATCTACAGGAAGTTTTCCTGTCCTCCATTTTGTGACAGTTGACCTCGTGGTACTACCAGGAGCAGTGCCGAGCTCTGAAGAAACCTTTGTAGTGAGCAAACTGTGTAATAACGTCCTTCAGCCCTTTCTCATATGCTTATTTCTTTTAATTTTTAGCTTCACATCCGCATGCAAAATGACTTGTTTCACTTCCCTTTCAGTAACATTCTGCTATCCATGTTTTAACAGGAGTTTAAAAATTCCCCCCACTGGCACAGGAATGGACAGAGGTGAAGCAACAGCAGCTACGTGGCTGTGGTTTGAGGCCGTACTCGAGGCACCATGTCTAGACTGCTGCTGAAGCCTCGTCCTCTCAAAAGGAAAGGAAACCTTTACATCCCTGTTGTGTTAATTGAAATAATTCAAATACAAAGCTCATGAGCTGCTTGATGAATGGAATAAAGATCCTGATTCGGGGCTGACACTATCGTTCCCAGTCTGTCCTTGTAATCCTGACCTCCATGTTCATCCCCTTGCACAAGAGGTGGTGGTGGCACTGGATGCCTCCACCCAGCAGTGATGCAGATGTGGAGCGCTGCACTCGCTGTGATGACACTAAGCTTCCAGGGCTTTGAGGAGGATCCCCCACCATCCTTTCATCATGCCGAAGGCCCTGTCTTTAATGCATCTGGCTCTGGTGACGCTGATCTCCACTCTTCGCCTCCATGGCTCCCAGTATAGGGTAATGAGGTTGATTGGTGCAGTGCGGCATACAGGTAGATATCCCACATTTCTTTGCATCCAGATGTCGTGGACTGAAGCAGGATAACCAGCAAAAATGTGTCGCAGATGTCCTGAAGCTGGACAGGGTAGAGGAGTTTCCTGTTGCTCTTCCTGTAATCTTGTCCATGTGGATTTTGTGGAGCCTTGATGCAGATATGGTCCATCCCACACGGTGACTGAAGGCCGGGCTGTTGGCAGATGTCGACCACCTGGAGGACCGGTTGTTAATAGATGGCGTAGACAGTCAATAGTCTAAGTGCCTTGTCTTTTGATGGATCTCAGTAGATCTATACAGGAGAGACATGGGTGTTGGGGGAGGCATATATTTTGCTTCTCTCCTGCTGATGACAAAAAAAGTATAAATACATCACTAGTGTGCTTTTTCCCCGTCGTGTTTTTTTCATCTTTAAACCCAGTGATGAATTATAGTTCCTCAACATCTATATTCTAAGTGGGAACACATTTGATATGCAGGAACGGCTTCAGTTACGCTTTGATGGTATGTTCAATTTAAGCATTCTCTGTGATCTATGTTCAAAACCCACATCTGCATGCTTTTACCATTTGTGAGCACATTGTGATGAGTCTCCGCATTCGTACCCTCCTCCTGTGAATGTCTCTTCGGTTTCACGGTAAGGTGAGCCTCGCAGCAGCAGCAGCGAGCTCCACATCTCCCGTTTCTGTCTGTACGACTCTGATACACTCCAGCATTTTTATAGGCCACTGATTGAAGAAAGGTTTATCAGGATACAGATCACAATTGCATCAGGGGTGCCGTGGCGCCTACCTGGGGACGCCACTTCCTCCCATTTTCTCTCTTTCTCAGTTGAAGTATCTCGCTGTTTAATTTGGCGTCAAAGACAGTCGGCGAACTGTTTAATAGCTCATGAAAACTGAACAGCAGAGGGTGGCACTGCAGCATCACACTGGAAGTGATCTGCAGAAGAGAACAAACGACAAGTAAAACATAAAACAGGATTATTCTACTGTGGATTTTGATATACGTAATATTTTTCTGGAGCTTGTGGTGACGTGTGAGGTCACAAATATCATCCAATTTATTCCAATCCATTTATCTACCAGTCAGTGCTCTTGAACTGCAAGGTAAAAGTTGTGAGCTTTAAAGAATAAAATCTTATCTTTTAAGAGAATATAAAGAAGATGAGGGAGGAATATTTGGATGCCGGTGGTTCAAGAAAGGACAAGAAAAGAGAGAAGTCTGGTAAATTTAGATAATTCACTCGACTCATTAACATCCTTTTTCCTCATTTTTCATTTCCAAGGTTACCGACAGAATCTGAAGGGTGCTTGTGTTTCTCCACCACACAATGTCTTTGTGTTTGTTTTCTTTCTCTCTTCCTACTTTCGGAGGGATCATGCATATTTCATGGATATACGCCTCTTTTAGCTGGAAATTATATTTGGAAAATGAATAAACAAAAGGGATTTGATTATCCAAAGCAGAGCTCTAAAACTTTTTTTTATTTACAGACCACACGCCTGCAGGGACGTGTGAAGGGGGGGTGAACCAGACAGTCTGACACGGCGTCCTTCTCATTTAATAAAAAAGGCTCATAGTGTGTCTGTTCTGAATACAGAGAATATTAAATATTACTCCCTTTTTCTCCCACCTTTAACACAGGCTTCTAATAAAAATACAAGACAGATAAAGCGAGGGTTGGTAAGTTATTCTTGGAGCGTTTTTGGTAAATTTGTAGAAAATCTCCCGACAACCATCAATAAATTAAATGATCTGACAAATAAAACAAAGAGACAGTATTTGTGGCTGCTGCAGGCTCTATTAAACCCATCCAGTGGTCTCCAAAAAATTAAACAGGCTACCTGTCGGTCTCTCTATGTACCTGACTGTCTGCACACAGTCTAGGTTTAGTTAAAGTGCCTCTAACCTGGAAATAAAAAGATATGCCTCAACATGGACAGGGCTGGCAGTGGGTGGTAGGACATGCCCATTCACTGCAGTCATCCGTATCCAACATATTAGCAATGGTTTGTCGCCACCATAGGCAGAAATCACAGGGGGTTAGGGCTAACACCTTTCTAGGAAAAAGAGATTTGTCCCCCTCAATAAACTTTATCAGTGAAAACATGAAAGTATATATATTAAAAGATGCAAAACAATGTGTTTTTAAGTTTCTAAAGATTGGTCCCTCCCCCCTCCATATGCATCACAGTGGTTTGGTCCAATCAACCTGCACCGCACACACCTGTCTCTGTGGAGCGTCTGTGAGTGTGCTGCTGGTGCTGCTGGTGAGCCTTAGTAAGTAGGGGTAGATAACTGTGCCCCGAGTTTACAAGTGGAAGTGGTTCTCCATCGTACTTCCTCTAGTAGGAGGTTGGATGCATCAAGTATCGACGTAGGAAAGGTGTGGAGAGGCAAGTGTCTGTGCGCCTCACCCCCGGTGCAGCCTGCCAGACAAACCTGAGGGCAATCCAATAACATTCACAGCTTCAGACTCGATCTCAGCATAAACATAACGACATAAACCAGGCCAACTTTAACATCTCCCTAAAGCACACGGTTCAAAATGAAATCCTTACAGTTAATCTCCATAGTCTTAATTTATCTTCATTCACATCATGTCTTCCCTGAATTTAGATTCTTAATGTTTTATAAAGTGTTATATAAATAACGGCTCTGTATCCACATCCAGAGATTCCTGCTGGTGCCAGCTGATAAGGCTGCTGAGCAATAAAGAAAAAGAAAATCCTGTTCTGTATTTGTGGAGATGGTGGGTGTGTTTGGGTGGAGGAGGTGGAGTACAGAGGCCAGGAGATCTCACAGGAATGATCTGCTCCCCTCTTCTTCTTTAACATAATACTTTACTGTCTGCATGTGGAGGAATTTGTTTTGCATTTCACGCTCCAGCAGTAGCACTAAATAAACCGACTGTCTGCTCTTTTTCCCTCCTCTTCCCCTCTCCTCCTGTTCTCAGTGTATTTTTACACACCCTCCTCCTTTTCTTTATATCTCACCTTTTTCGTCTTCTACCCCCTGCCGTTCTCCTTTATCTGTCTCCTCCTCTTCTTCACCCCATCCCAGTTTTAAAAAGCCACATATCTAATGCTGCGTTTCTATATAATTTTACAAACCGAGCAGATCTGTAATATTTCTTATTGCTGCCTCAGTAACTACACACCCTGTGAGCTGTGTTGTGTTTTGTGTATTCAGTGCCAGCGCTGGTTTGGGTGAACTAAATCCCCGAGGATGAAAGGGAGACAGAGATGGAGGGAGAATGGGAGGAAGGGAAGTGGGGCCTTTTTTTTAAAATCCCTCCCAGGCCGGCCTGTATCATCCGCCTAGATGCTCCCACAACTGCCCTTTTTTTAATGGCATTTGGATAAAAAAAAAAGAAAGCGGCTTCGAATCATCACAGGGTGGCCCAGAGGGGGAACGAGAGGGTTTATAATGGAGTTCACGAGGGCAGCAGTGGAATATTGTGTCTGAAGAAAAAATTACCAGTTTGGCTCACTGGTGCTGAGGAAACGTGTCCCATATGAACACAAAGCCTTCTGTAGAAATGAATCAGACACTAATTTAATTAAAGAGTACGATGAGGCACTAATTGTGTTTTTTTAATGAATTCAACATAGTTCAAGTCAGATATAATTTTATTTACTTTTACACACCAAAATCACAGATCTGACTCAAAGGCAGCGATGAAATGTAACTAACCACATATACTCAAGTACTTAACAACAACTTGGAGGAAAATATTGTAGTTTATACTCAACTACATATAATTGATTACCTCAGTTACTTTGCAGATCAGATAAAAAAAAAAAAAACGATATTTAAAGGTGCAATATGTTAAGAACTGGCCTCCATTCGAATTCATACTCAAAACTGACAAGGGGCAACATATCACCAGAGTGACCGCTAACTGCTGCTAACTGTAGCTGCCTTTACCTAGTTAGCTCAGTTAGCTGTGCAGCTAGCGATGTGGACTGCGAGCTCTGAGCACCGGGGGAGTGCTAGTGTTTACACCTTGCACAGGAGCTTTAAACCAGGATAAAACACAACACACAGACGTCAAAACTGTTATTTCTTCACAACCTGTTTAACTTAAGTCAGTTGAATGTTTCCAACTAAAACTCTTGAACATTGCACCTTTTTTTTTTAATATCAGATATATTTAACATGAGATACTTTAAGACTCAGCAGTCTCTTAAAAGTTAAAGTTGCCCAAAGTTTTACACTCATGTGCTCAAGTATGATTTTATGGACTTCTTACAACATTGCTCCGATGCCTTTAGGCTCCGAACTGTAAATATAAAACTCCCTCTATCCTTTTGACTTTCTGGGAATTTACAAGAATTTTATGTGGGTGTTTCTTTTTTTAGAAATGTACACAGTTAAACCGGCAATAGACAACCTTTTTTTTTACTTAAACCTATCATTCAGAAGTCAATACTGATGTCACAGTGTAATGGCTGTGGACAAAATGACATCATCTGCGTATAGATTGGTCTGACATAGCGCAAAAATGGAAGTAAAATAGGCCTAGTTGTTTTTTGTTTTTTTGTAACCCAGACCTCAATGTTTTTCTAAACTTAAACAAACTGCGACCGTACGACAAAGGTCCAGTCTGCCTGTTGCTGTTGTTGTTGTTGTTGTTGTTGTTACACTGCGACTGTCATATTGTTTCAGCGACAGTGATATTTGTAGTTTTAGGATTCACTTGGCAATCGACCTGTTCAGTCACTTTGTTATGAGGATGTGTTTTTGTGTTTGGTAAAATTTTCAAATTCCAGTTGATCCAGTGTAAACAAGATATTTAGAAATCCAGATGAATGTTAATCTTATCTTTCTTTGACAATTTCCACCACAAGTATTTGTGTTGCCACCTCTGACATCAACGACAAGAAAATAAAAACATTTGTGTGGCTTTTTCCAGCAGTCATTAATGGGTTAAATGACTCACATTTTTCTTTCCCCAAAGTAAATATTCTTTTCAAATGAATCTATTCTGTTAATGTCATTAAAAAGTCAGATTAAATGCCAGTAAATAATCCTGTAGCTGTCCGCTGACATTTAGGCTGTCCCCATTTACAAATACAATCCACGGCTCAAAGCAGCGACTTCAGAAAACTGACCCCTCACAACTTTAACTTTGCATTGTGGAAAAACATCAGTTAAATGTAAAGTATCACATCTCTAGACAGTACATAATATAGAAATAAACTCCACATTGAATGGTTTCATGTCATTTCACTTCAGTTTAAATGCCAAAGACTATTTCAGAATTACAAGTTTGAAGGCAGATACTCGTATTCGTGATCCCTGAGGGGACGCGCCGTCATCTGAACATGTAGAGCGATTGTCAAACATTGTTCGGTTGTTCAGAGAAAACACAGTACAGCACACATCATCAGCCTGGTTGAGGCAGGAACACGAGAGACTGAAGCAGAAGAAATGAGCTACAGAACAATCAGAATCAATTCCTTATTTCGTGAATTATTCTGCTCTTCGTTCGCAGCGAAATGACCTTCATCAGTGCAAATCCAATTTGAGTCGCAAAGATTTTCATTTTCCGTCTGTCTGGCTGACGGTGCTGCAGAGAGAGAGAGAGAGAGAGAGAGAGAGACGGGGAACAGGAGGAGACAGTGTGGTGACAATTTCATTTTATTTGTGTTCTGACATATTGCTGCGGCCTCCTTTATTGCTGCCTAACCTCAAATATCAGCACGGCATGTGCATCCATCCGTCTGTCTGTATATAAATATTCTCAGTGCCGTCGCAAAGTGAATCACGTTGAATGATGGGATGTTGTACTTAAATATGTGGAGGTTGTTCACAGTTGACAGAAGGAGGGACAGGTGTGGTGTGAGAGGATGGAGGAAGATTGACAGATTTCCAGTTTTAACCGTCTGTAGCAGCTCAGAAAACAAACTTCTGAATCCTCATGACTTTTCCTAATTTTATGAATATTGCTTATAAACACGATTGTGAACTGATTACATGTTTCTGAAGTCCTCTTCTCCGCTGTAAAACATTGTTAAATACATACTCTTATTTGTGATTGGTGATGACAGTATTGTTTATCCAGCACCTCCCAAAACCCAAATACGTCTGTCTGGATACCTGTTTTCAGAGTTTTATACCCGGTTGTTCATGAAGGGTCTTAACAGGGAGTTAAACATGAAAATGTTCCTAAATTAGTGTAATAACTATGTTTAAATGATGATTTCTGTTTTGGGTCACCTTCATCAAATGAGCTCTTTGGCATCGTGATGGGTTTCCCTTTTTAAATACATATTTGGTTTTAGACAGTTTAGAGGGAAAGAGGAATTTGTCATCAGTTACCGAACACGTCGTCATTCACAGTGAAGAGTGCGTTCATTGAACAAGCTCAACGGTGAACTGAACTTAAGCCCTTTATACTCCAGAGATGTGACGAATGAACGTCAGGAATATGCAAAATAATAATTGTCACTTCAAAACCATTCACAGCGACGCAAATTAACGATAACATGCTCCAACAAGTGATTTTGCAACACCGGTATATTATCATGTTAAAGAGAAACTTACAGCAGACAGGCAGGAGACAAGGACTGATGGAAAAGCCGTTCCAGCTTGCAGAGCTCCAGTCTGATCTGTAATGATGTATTAATATGTTAAAACACCAACGTAAGAAACAAACTAACTGATCGAGGCCGCAGAACTGACTAACAGAAAACATTACTTCTAAAACCTGATTGTCTCATTGGAAATAGTTCTTCGAAAGTCCTTCAGGACAGAAGCAAAAATGTCTTTATTGTAGATTTTTGATTACATTAAAGATTACCATGATCGGTTTTGACGGCGAACTGAGACCTAACCTGTGATTGAATCCATCGTGGCAGATGTGCAGTTGTCTTTGTGCTTTAATACAGTGAGATGGAAACAGAAAACCAACTCTCTAAAACCACAATTCAATTATTCTGAGAGCTTTACCAACTGCTCAGAGAGAAGAGAAGAGGTTGAGTCGTAGATACGACTCGTCCTCTACCTCCAGGTCCAGTCAGGATAATGAATGGCTCATTGAATAATTCATACTGAGGCAAAAGTCAAAAACATAAGCTAATATATTTTTTCTGAGTATGATGGATGAGGAGAGTCCTCAGCGCAGCAGAGATTATTTAGTCTAAATGACTGATACATGAGGTGAAATGTTAATGGACAGGCTGCTTCGGAGGACACGGCCTCGGCTGGATTCATTGAGAGTCCAGAGGTTCGTCTGTGATTTGTAAAAGCTGTACAGGATGTTGTTCTCAGGCCCTGGTCGGTCTGAAAAGAAATTCAATATAGATCTTAAGGGGCTGCTTTGTGTGTCGCTAATACATCAATGAGTTTGAATGTTTAAAGCGTGGCTGCGGGGCAGGTCATCATGTAACTCGAAGGTTGTCGCACCAACAATCATTTTTGTCAACGAGCGTACCGAGGTAGATTTGATGGCTAACACAAGAAGAACATTCACTTTTTTTCTGCATTATTTTTCTTCCTCCTTAAATTATTCTGGCTGTATGTGGCAGAAATTATTATTATTAATGAAAAATTCAGGAGGCTCATTAAACTCCACAGTATGGAGAGCCATTAGCAGAATCCATCAAAACAGCAAAATCGTGACAGCTAATGAGATGACGTCTGTTTTGGTCTCAACAGGTGCCAAACAAACTTCCTGGCTGCTTTTTAATTAAGCTGCTGTGTTTCAGTCATCTTTGTATTTCAGTCCTGTGCTGAAGTAATTATTGGAATTTAAGTGGTATATTAATATTAATGTATTTAACAGGTATGTAAAAACTAATACAAGCTAAAACTGTAAAAAAAGTTGTCATCAAACTGGCAGCCATCGGTCTTAGATGCTGCTGAGAGCACTCACTGAGTCGGTCAGCTACTTTGACATGTTGCACGACGGGAGGCGTAATTCAAATCAGCACTTATGCTATTGGCTCCTATAGATGCCAATCAATATCCTCCCTACCTGACAGTTTTTACAGGAATAACATAACATAACACTCCACCTGCTGTTTCATGTGGAGGAATGTGTTGGATACCAGTGCCAAGTTAGAAAACAAAACTCATTTGCTTGTTTCAATTTGTTGGAGCAACTTGAATCCTCATCAAAATGTATAATGTACAAAGTTCATTCTCACTGTACGTATTTTTACGAAACACTGACGTGATGAGACGTGTGTTTCCTGCAGCATCCGACCGATTGTGAGCAGTGAGTTCTCTGGACGACGTCTGACCTCACAAAGCATTTTAGCGCTGAGTGACGGCTGAGGACTGACGTTTAGGAGTCTGTCCTAACTCTGCCTGTTAAGAGCTCCTTTTAGCCGCAGGATGTTTTGCGAGTCCAGCCTCTGGTCTGGTTTTCAAACTGCTAAAGACTGTAAGCGCTCTGAATAGAACAGAACCAATTAACCCATCTGCTCCACTGTGGCTCTGCCTGGTGCGACGAGCTCTGTGGTGCTGAACCACATAATGGACCTCAGCTCAGGGTGCAGTGGGAGCTTCTGCCTGAACAGCTTCTCATCAGGACACAGAGGACACACTGCACTGCTGCTGAGCGACAGCCAGTGTGTGTGTGTGTGTGTGTGTGTGTGTGTGTGTGTGTGTGTGTACATGATGTGCTCACTCACAGTAAAGTAACTTGCAGAGGTTGTTAGCTCCTGAATGGCAGCTGAGAGATTACACGTCGGTGCACATTGGAAGCTGCTGTTCGCCTGAAGCCAGAAAACTTGGCGCAGCGAGGTGCCTTGTTTGTGTCCCACACAAACATGATGTTCTGGGGGAGAACATAATAATGTCACCGTGGGAGCAAAATCTCAACGGGCCAAGTCAAAAAAGAGCATTTTCTTCTGACGATAATTAACTGAAAAGGCAACTTGAACAGAAAAAGTTCCTTTATGCTCAATTTAAATGAGTGACTTTTTTTGATTGATTGGCTCATTCACTGAGCTGCACATGTGCCACGTCAATCACAGTCCTCCATGACTTGATGGGAGGGCAGTGCCTCTGTGTTGTTCATTTATTCTCATTACTTCTGTAATTATAAGAATATTAAACCTTTTCATGGCGCTTGCGTTCCAACTTAAAAGCACGTCGTTGTAAGTGTACCTCACTCTTAGCAGTTTCTTTTCTGGTGAAAGTGTCCCTTCAATGGCATTGTGCAGTGGTTTTAATTAAACGAACGAACAAAAGCCTTTTGTTTACCTATGACAATGCCACGTGTGAAGAGCAGGATACATGCAGACAGAAAGCGTCAATGATTATTTAACGTCATTTAAAAGAAAAGCTTTGTGAAGGTCGTCGCTTTGGCTGTTTTTAGCTGCAAAGCTTTTGTTTTGTTTTTTTCTGTTTTGCAACAATCAGCCGATGAATGATGGGTCCCCATGAAACAAATCAGTGTTTGTTTTTTTAATTTGATATTGGTTGGCATAATGAACAGACATTCAATTGTGGAAGTCAAATTACATATTATTACACATTTTGAGAGTTTAGGCCTCTTATTTTTAGCTAGTTGTCTGTTTTTTTGTCACTTTTCTGTTCGTTAAACATGTTATCAATAAAGTTATGACTATCTAACTATAAAGCAGCTCTGTCTGTCCAACTGTACGTTATTCTTAAGAACCGTTCATCCGATCTACTTCACACTTGACAGGTTTATTCCTGAGGACGCAAGGAAGTGCATTTGGACATGTTATACATTTAATATTAATACATTTTGAATAAGCAGAGGGGGGAAGCGTGGCTTCACACTTGATTCCTCTCACAAACAAAATGGAGATTAGCGTCGTGCAACAACTTGCTGTTGTAACGTGTCAAACAAGTCTGGATGAGCAGCTCTGGGATCTCAATGGTTGTTGTGGTCCGGCTCAGAAAGTACCGATGTAACAATCCAGATTTTAAATTGTAAATATCAGACATGTTTGATATTATCGAGGTGGCTCCGATGAGTCTGTGAGCAGTTCAGGAGGCTTCAGAGTGGATCTGTAGCCCCTCACATTATCGGACAATCTGTGCTGGACAGCATGTTTTGAACGGGCGCTGCACTAGTTACTTAAAAAGCGATAAGACCAAAAGTCTTCGGCCATACTAACAGCTCTGAGAGGTTACAGGCACAGCAGTGCTTTGAGCTAAATGTAAAAATGCTGATGCTGAGCAGGTGTAATGTTTGAGATGCAAAACTGGATGGTGAACATGGTAGATTCTTCATAAGACACATTTGCTAAATACAGCTGAATCTTGTTGATTTGTGGTCCTAAACCAAAGTTTTCGACAAACTGGAACTTTAATCTGATGATGATTCCAGAGGAAAAGTTGAGGGGTCACTAAAGTTATATTAATCCATCCTGAGGGAGGCGAGAATATGTGAACCACACTTCACGGGAAACCATCCAATAGTTGTTGAGATATTTGACTAAAAAAACACAAATGTGAACTTTATGAAGGTGCCAGAGGAAAAGTCAGGGATCACCACAGTCAGGAGGTCGACCTCAGCAAAACTGAGTGGGAACCAGTAGAAGTTAAATAAGTAGAGCTTATTTGTAACGTGCTTTTCACAGAGCAAAAGTCCTAAAGTGCTTTACATGGGCAACATACACGATGTAGAAAAAAGATAAGTGACCATGTGAGCTATGTAGGCCTACATACAAAAACAGCACACATACACACACACTGGAAAATTTGTACACAAAAAGAAATATCATGTACAACATTTGCTGAATTTACAAGAAGGCCTGAATAGTTGAGAATGTGTGCAGACAGCGTCTCACAAAGTTTTTATAAAGTTTCTCCGAACTCAAACTCACAAAATCGAGCGATTTCTTAAGGGAGTCTGGGGACAATCTTCTACTTGCTCATATATCTGTTATTACTGTTCATGTTACCATTTTCATTTACCCTTTACTTCATTTTGTTTTTTATTCTATACGCAGGTCTCACTTTTAAAAAAGATCTTGATCTCAGCTAGGAGGTCGAAGCTAAACAGTGAGCTGATGGTATTATAAAGACTCTGTAAAGCAGAGCGGAGCTGCAGATTCAGATGAAAAACCTCCACCAGTGACCCCTCTTCACATTGTTTTCACATTATTTTAAAAATATGGATTATTGCTGCTTTAAACTATAATCTGCGGGTCTCATTACCAGTGGAGTCTGTTTGCCAGTGCAAAGTTCATGAATGTTATTTTTTACTTTTGTATTATTCATGCAATAGAAGTGAACTCTCTCTGACTCTATCTACACTTTTATTAGTCGGCTGTGCATTGTGTGATCTGAGCTGTGGCAGCTTCTTATCTGCATGATACCCAGAAATCTCCACTTCTGTGGAGAAACTGTAGCTCGACTGCACTGGTGATAACCTCGATGCAGGGTCGCATTTGTTAGACAGTGAGTCAGTGACACAGACACACACACACACACATACTCTGCACTCATTAACTTAAAGTACCCACACATTCACACACAAGAAGTTATGATGTATATTTCATGCTCTGTTGGCCCTCGCTGTGCACACCGCACCTCAGCCGAGCCTGAATGAAACATTCATACCGAAGCTCCCATTTACATATCACAGCAAATCCTCCGCAGCTAAATTTGGGCGGTGAAAATACTTCTTCTGCTGCGCTCCTCATCCACGTTCCTGTTGTCTTCCCGAGCTCCGACTGTTTTGACACAACGCTGCAGAACAACAAGGACTCTTCTGGGCTCACAAAGCGTCTTGAAGTGCAAAAAAAACAGCAGAATTTAATATAGAAGAAAAGGCAAAAAAGCTCAGAAGGAGGCGACTGCAGGTTCTTAGAAATGTTTTATTTTTATTCCCCAAGAGCAGAGAAGTCATCGCAGGTGAAACACTGTGGGCTCTGCACCGTGAGTCGACTTTTTAAGTCATTGTTCTTCACACAGAGGGTAACGACTGCCAGTTCATTAGAGCGAGTTCACAAGTCTTTAACACGTCTGTGCTATCTCATTCATCCTGTGTGGAAGTAGCTTTAGGTTTGCCTGCATTTTACTTTAACTTTACTTTAAAGGAGAAACTTCAGACTTCAGAAATTAAATCTACAGAGTGTGAAGAAACAACAGTGATGATGTTATGTCAAAGACGTCTGTGTATTGGGCTGCAGCGACGTCTACTGAAGTTAGCTTGCTAACCAGCCTGTGGAGAGTGAGTTTCACAAACTCTGAGCTTTTAGTGTCATAAATGATAAAATTATGGCACAAAATGTCGAGAAATGAAACTATAATTTACATTTATTTTCTTCCCAAACAGAAAATTACAAGCGTACACTGTCTGAATTCAAGTTTCTCTCTTTCACTGAACCAAGATGAGCTTAAATATCTCGTTAACTCATCGTAAAACACTTCATTCAATCTCGACAAACTAAATAAAACTCGGTTCGTCTTTTTACAATCACCTCCGGTTAGGGCGAAATAAATCCTCAATTCACAGAGTTAATCGCGTAAACCACTTTCATATCATATCCCCTGTATTCAAACGTGCACCTTTTTATTTAATGGTCATCCCCAAGGATCGATTTGGGTCCCATCTCGTTCGGTACTCACATGCTAACCCTGGGGAAACATCTTACTCAGACATGCCGCTGATTTTCACTGCTTTTTCACTGAAATTAAAAACTGGATGTCCAGAAACTGAATTAAAATCTGTTGTTAATCTCTCCTCTGGTCTCAGTGCCTTATCTGACAGTGTTCAGACAACAGCCCGCAACCTTGGTGTTATCTTTGACTGGGATTCGTCCTTCGCCACCCGGTTCACTGAAGTGTTACAGTCCTGCTTTGCACAGCTGAAACAACTAACCAAGATCAGGTCTTTCCTCTCCTCTGCAGACTTAGAAAAGGTCGTCCATGCTTTTAACTCTTCCAGACTTGAAGGCTGCAAAGCACTTTATTCTGGAATAAGCAGAAAATGCCGCTGCCAGGTTTTAATACTTAAAAAGAGTAGTGACCACACATCAGTCCTCGCTGCCCTTCACAGGTTATCTGTGAGTTTAAAAACTGATTTAAAGCGTTTAATGCTTGTTTTTAAAGCCTTGAATGGTCTGACTCCTGCCTATATCTGTGATCTGCTAACTCCTCATGAGCATGATAATGATTATCTGCTCAAAATTCACTTGTTTAACACAAACTTCCTGCTGTTATTGTGTTCACTTTCAGGTCTTCTGTACTGTTACTGTTATGCACTGAATAAACTACGAGATATCCATGAAATATGTCAAGTAAATCAGCGCAGCCTCAGCCAACCCAGCTACCAGAATACAGCAACAGATGAGTTCAAACTTTATGTTTCTTTATGTTAAAATCTCTATTTTATGTTGTGCTTTTTAAGCACAAAATCACTTGGTTAGCGTCGGGAAAACATCACGTTTTGGTTTTAAATACCAGGTTTTAGTCTCCACAAACACAGCTGGAGATGACCCGAGGCCTGAAAAATATCCAGTGGTTTCACACTTACAAATGTTGAAATGCAGACTGGCTGCAGTCACTGGCTTGGCAGCCTTGTCGACTGTAATTCCCCCGTTGTCCTCTCAACCTCCAGTCAAGACAGTGAGGTGATAAGCATGTAATGTGAACGTGAATATGACGATCTGTAGATGTGTCTTCATGGTACGTAGTCTATGACAAGTACAAATTTAAACGCATCAGAAGCATTAACTTATACACATCCCCTCGTCCACCGTAAATGTAGAGTTTTTCTTCTGTATTTTAATTTGTATATTTCTGTTTTGGCTCAGGAACACCAACATCAGTATTTCTGCAGGATTTATGAGGGCTGCCTAGCGTGACTCTAATTATGATGTGCCAATTATCCAGCGTGTTGTCTTCTGTGTTTACTCTTTACTTACTGTCTGACTACAAAACTGTGAATGTTGGTGGAAATTAATTTCACCTTCGCAGCCTCGAGGGGAAATGATTTGAATGTGCTGAATAACTCGGTTTCTAAATCTGGACCTTCAGCTTTGAGTTGCTCTGAGTAGAGCTTCTGTCCTCGTGTAAACAGTCACTTTTTTTTACTTTTTGTGCGCACGAGCATCTCCAGTTAACAAAAGCTGTCACAGTCCTGTGGTCTTTACCTCACATTCAATCTTGTGCTCTGCAGTAGGGACTAAATGTGGTGGTGTTTTTCCAGGAACCTGTCAGGTTTCTCATGCTGTGGACCAAATTGTCAAACAAATAGTCAATTTGTTCCTTTTTTATGAAATGTTTCTGGAGAGTAATTGCTCTAAAATCTGCCTCCACTCTGTGATTGAGCAATTGTGAAAGTCATTGGACATGAGTCACGCAGACATGAGCCGCTGATGGTGAGAGATTTTATCAGCTTTGCTTTAGGAGGAGTGTTTGAGAGCCGCAGTAAGTAATGAGTTTCTCAGGAGGTTATATATCCTTTTTCAGAAATGGAGAGATAATTTTTCAACTCAAAAGCCAGAAGGTCTGAAAATGTTGCGTTTAGTCGTAGAATCGTCTTCTGTCTTCTTAAATTCACAATATATGGACAAAAGTCTGTAGACGGGGGGAGGATTCTTGTAAATTAAAGGAAATCTTACAGCTATATCACGCAGTCATAGTGTGCTTCCAACTTTGTGAGAATATCCTGTTTAAACACGTCGATGCCGCTGTGCACAAAGTCGATCTCATCAAAAGTTTTTTTCCCAGTTTGATGTGGAAGAACTTGACTGGCCTGCACCGAGATATCAACCCCATCCAACACCTTTGGATTTCAAACTGGGCCAACATGGCAGCTAGTCAGAAAACTTTCTCTTATGACGAAATAGTTCAGTGAAATGTGTTGCACAGTTAGATTTCATAGTTTTTTAGGAGTTTCCTGATTTGTATTAAGCAGCCCTGGCCTCAACGTTATGCATGGACAATGAACTGCAAGCGAAGAAATGAAAGTAAAACTTCTCTGTAACAACACAAATGTTCATATTTGTACTTTTCATACAAACCATATCAACATTTCTACAATTCGTGTCATTTCACGTTCACATTACGTGTACATGGGTCGACTTTCATGTCGGGAGATGGAGGAGATGGCGGCGGTGTTACAGCTGACAGCTGCCAAACCAGAGACCGTTGTTTGAGCTGGTGTTTCAACATTTGTCAGCGTGAAACCACTGGATATTTTTAACAAGACATTTTCCGGTCGTGTTTGTTGCGACAGAACCAGGTATTTCAAGACAAAATAAACTTTTTCTAACCACGTAGTTTTGTACCTAAACCTAACCAGGGCTTAAGGACACACTGTCAGGACATAAAACTGAACCTAAAGAAATGTAAAGTTTCCAAATATTTGTGATCTGCAGAACATAAATTGTCAGTATTTTTTCTGCCGATCAGAATTATTAATTGCATCCATTGACTCCATTGGAAACCACATGTACTATAGGTGCATTTTAGGTACGCCGGCCTCTCAGCAGCCCCGTCTGTCACTCTTTCTCTCTATTATGTGAACACACTTTCCACATCAGCCACAATAATACTGCAACAGATGGAATCACTGAACTCTGCTTCACCTGGAGAGCGCCGAGCTTTGAGTTCGGCTGCGAGCAATAAGCTGCACAAAGGGAAACATGTTTGTCTCTCTGCGGGTGTGTGAACCAGTAACAGGTGTGTGTGAAAGTCCTCGGAGCTGCGGAAAGTTTCTGAATGTGTGTTTGCACGTCAAACAAATCTTAACATCGGTGGCCTCCAAATATCAACAGAAGTTGTTTGGCTGCGACTGTAACTGTTCGGGAACATGAATCATGTGGCGGTGTGCAGCGTTTGGTGTTTCGCAGTCGCTGTTTTTTTAATCTCTGCCCTCGGAGGGGAAATGTGACTGACATGAATCAGAATACATCACGACCCCGGTTCCGGCGTTGACGCACATCAGTGCTGCTGAAAATCAGCAGTTTTAAAAAGATTGTTTGAACGAGCCGACAGCTATTAAAATATTTGCACTGCTGCAAGAAGTCGCTTGTCGGGGAAACTGCTAACATGCGTGACTTGTTCTGGGTGACGCTGCTTTTTTCTTTGTTCTCACATTGTTGCAGGAAGTGTGTGTGTGTGTGTGTGTGTGTGTGTGTGTGTGTGTGTGTGTGTGTGTGTGTGTGTGTGTGTGTGTGTGTGTGTGTGACGGCTCCATACTGATAAAATGATGATTAAGACGTGAAAAGAAGCATTGTTACTCAGTGAGCAAGATTTTCAATTAAAAACATAATTATGTTCCTTTTGTACTGACCAGTGTTTCTTGTTTTAGTGCCATGGATTTCATAGTGTGTATATGTGTGTGTGTGTGTGTGTGTGTGTGTGTGTGTGTGTGTGTGTGTGTGGCTGGAGGCTCTATTCCCCTCTACATCTGTATCTCCACAGGCTGTAGGATTTGTATTTATACTTCCCCGGGAGGCTCGCTGAACTTGTATTCTCATTCATTTCACCATCCAAGCCTCCGAGGCTGCTCCCATCTGTATTCCCAGACACACGTCCGTACCTCAGAGGCTTACTGGCTCTGTGTTTTTTTTTATTCTTTTACTCTTTTACACCTCAAAGGCTTCAGATGGATGGATTCCCCGTTGCTCTGGTGTAAATCTTTCATGTGTGAAATTGTCTGTGCTTAAAGAAGCCGTCGGTTGTGCTGAAGAAGCCGTCTGCGTCGCCAGTTGTTGTTGCTGACAGCCTGCGAGTGTCACGGTGCCGGAGATCAGTCGTGTCAGTCAACAAACCAATCATAATGAACGATTTTACAACTGCGCGTTCAGGGTTGTGTGTCGACGCTGTGGATTCCACAAGACGTAAAGTCGGAGAGATGACACGATCATTGTCGCAATCATGCAAATATATCAATTAAAGTCAAGTTTTACATCTGTGCCTCTCTGAAGAGACGGTAAAGTCAACTCTGAACCAGCTGAGGAGGCATCTTCTATTTGTATTTAGTTTGTATGATGTGTCCTATGAAGCAGTGGACACAGACTGTGTCCAATGTCTAGTTTAGTTACTGATCGACCTGTTGTGATGGATAAGTGGCCAGCAGCCACGCTATACATCCCCTGCCTTGCTGAACAGCATCGGTGACTCGTATTACTGACAAGTGACCCCTGAAGTTCTGTGTTTGACTGCTGTTCTCTCTCAGAAGTAGCATCACATTGACTCACAGGTTTTTTTTTTTACTTTTTGTGGTCTGACACCAGAGAAAGTTCCCGTCCTGCCACCAACAGTACGAAAACAATCTCATCCATACCCACAAACTTCCCCAAACATAATCAGACCTTAAATGTACAATATGTAACTTCTGCCGCGAAGGGTTTCTTTTTCAAAAGACATTTGAGGAGTGTTGTGTGCAGCGCCGGTCGGAGTCGGGGGTTAAAAACCGCTGCTAAAGTGTCCGGGGGTTTATTCCTCCAGGAGGTCCGGCTCTAATCCAGAGTCGCATCGGATTCTGCTCGCTAACATTAGCTTACGGCTAGTGTAGGTTAAGTCTCTGTTAAGTCTCTCTGGTTTGAACATTGTTGGAAAGAGTTGAGATAAAAGTAGGTACACAACAAATGTCTCATTGCTTTTATGCATTTTCTTGCAGAGTTAATACATATTAAATCTTTAAAGCAGCTTACAAAGCAAAGGTCCGATATACCTGTCGCTGGTACGCTGCAACGCTCATGTTGTTCTGGGAAGTTGGATATTTTTTGAGTAATTTTGTCAGAGCCTCTTTTGTTGTACTTATGGTGATATTCATTTTCTCTTCGCGCTTACATAAAGGTGTCTGTAGTCGTGACTTTCACAGTAAAAGCCCTGTCATGTCCTCCTCATCTGTGATGTTTGGGTGCTGCAGAAAAAATGTGCTCCTGTTGACAAAGTGCAGTCACGAACAAATATACATTAATGCATAAATCTTATAAACAGTTGTTGCCAGTTACTCTGTCAGGTGCATCAGAAAATCTCTGAGGATGAACTGATGAAACATTGTGATGGTAAGTGTCCAGCAGTGAGGATGTTTTTACTGTTTATAGAAGGAACCAGAAAAAAATCACTTGTTATACGTGTCTGTATACATCTGTGTCTGGAGAGAAGGGCGGCATGAGTCATCCTGTTAGGTGTGAAGACAATATGCCCACAGGAGTAGACACACACACACACACACACACACACTAGACCACAACTATCTACACACACATACTTAAAGTATCTAACGCTTCTCATCAGATGATCTTCAGGTTGATGGAGAATAGCATCTGTTGTTTCCTGTTTCTTAGTTTTGTTTTCTCTCTCGGGCGTTTACCTGCATCCTCCTACCAACACACACAGTCACACACACTTATCCCGCCAGTATCAACATGGCGGATGCTGCTCCAGAGTATTTGACCCACCAGCTGCAACCACAGCTGGCTGACTGACATTTTGCTTAATAATTTATAAGTGGTCCATAAGCAGATGTGTGCCAGCTGCTGCCTGCGGGCTGCTCTTTGCTCTCCGCTGGCATGTCGCTGAGGCACACAGAGCTTTATTTGGATATTGTGATATTTATACTCCAGACATTTGGCTGAGAGACATGTAAGGAATGACCGCATGTCAGTTGAACTCAGGATTAAGAGCGTGGTACATGATCGATGTAACGGCCTTTACTGGAGTCAAACTTGTGACTTTTAGGTTTAGGGACGCCAACAGCCGAGTGACTTCACATGAAAAATGTCTTTCTGGCCGCCCTCTGTCATTCCACGTATTTCATTCAAAGATACCAAAAGCCAAACACACAGTCGGACACACAGACACTGTGCACGCGATGCAACTTCATCAAATTTGTGTTTTTTTAAAGGTTTCATTTGGAAGAAAAGCCCAGAATATGAAGGTAGCACCAAGACTGTAGGGGGCAGCATTACAGACAGTTGCTGCTTGCTATACTCTTTGCTGTAGCTATGTTTGGCTGTAGTGACCGTGGATGTATACTGAGCTGGGGCTAGCTGGTTAGCATGCTAACTTCAGAAGACATCTATGCAACACTGTACAGACGCCTTTGACATGACATCAACACCGTTGTTTCTAAATTCTAGTCATTTCTAACAAACTGCTCCTTTAATGGAGCCTATTTTTTTTCCAGATGTCACCTTTTATAGATGTTTAAAGAGATCTCATAATGCAGCAGTGATGGATTGCATGTTTCCATATTTGAAATATTACAGCTGTGAGCTCTGACAGTTTAATTACTGTAATCTAACGACGAATCGTAGCTTAATCTCTGTCATGGTTTTTCTGTATTCGCTGCCAGAGGGAAAATGGCATCGTCGCAAATCACACGAGGCCCTCGGGCAGCTGTCGTTGTCGAGGCCTTTTGATTTGGTACGAGTGGACCAGAGGCACTCATTCAAAAACTGACTAATGGAGAAAAGTGAGGAGCGCCTTGGTGTTACTCATCGTGATTTACAGCGACGTGTTCGTCTGTTTGCAAAGTCACATCGAGATCGATCTGCGAGGCACTTTTCCCTTCTGACTGCTGTATAAAGGCAAACACATGTTAATTTGTTTTAGTCGGACTGGTTCAGACAGATTTGCAGTGTAGTCAGTGGCTTTTTAATTTGACAGAATGGCTCAAAAGATTCAATTCGAGACCCAGAAGGGAGAAACAGTGCTGAGAAAAATAGAAAAGCCATGAGACACTTTAAATTGTAGCTGCAACAAAAGCAGCGCTTCAGCCCTGAGAAATACAGGAGCCGGAGCCAAAGGCCCTGACCAGAAATGATCAGATTAAAGAGAGAGAAGTGTTCGAGGAATGTAAGGACCAAACAGTGAAAGGAAAATAATACAAGCTAATGAAAAAGGCAGAGCAGAGGGCTGAATTTGCTCCAGCCCTGACCACTGCGCTCTATCTGCGATCAAGCTCAAGGTTTGAAACTGAAATATACTGAAACATTTTCAAAACACCACAGTTGTCAGGGAGCAAACCGACTGGGTCATGTTAGCTTTCTGTCTTCATATCACAGCTGAACTATCATGAATCAGTAAGACAGACGTGTAAGACCAGTGAGGATCACAATGGAAGGAAATGTCGACTGACTTTATCTTGCCTCAACAGACAGACATCCAAGCCTCTTTCAGGGGAAATTAGGGACCGAAGATACCTACACATATTTGCATGTAGGATTACATTGTATATTATGGGCCGACTGATTATTGGATCCAATATTCAGTATATTTCTGATTTTTTTATCAGATTGCTGACAAAATAAATATAAATATGAGCAACTTTGACTGGAGCTGGAGGGAAAATGTACTGTGCTTCATGAATGTGACGTTACGGAGAGGAGAAAGGAAAAAGAAGAGCGAGAACCAGAGTGTCTGCTGAGTGCTGAGTTTAGTCAGAGGTGACCTGAATTCAAACACACAGATACTGACGCTCTTGGTGCTGGTCGTTACTTGCTAGCTTGCAGCTAATGTACGGTGAAGTAATCTGAAAAAAGTAAAAGAGAGATGATGATTTGGGATAATGTTACTACACAATTCAATAAAATATACTACAAAGATCTAGTCGCTTTTAAACATTTTAATGCAGAATAAAATAAAAAAATCTTGCATAATTTATCTTTAAGCTAAAACGTGATCTTTTCCTAATCTTAACCAAGTGGGTTTTGCTGTCAAAATTGAAAATTAAGCCACTGGTAGCATGCTTAACTAAACGTTAGACCTGCTTACGGTGTAACATCAGTGTGTTGCGTCGTCATTGTGAGAATTTTGGCATCAAAAACTCACCATTTTCAAATTAAATTCACCAAGACTGAAATAAATTGGTCCTCACTTCAGCTTTGTGTGTTCCAGCTGTGAAACCACTCAGCTTCAAAACTATTGCCTTTTGGAGATAGAAATGACGACGCACTGTATTTAATTACGATGGATGATGGATGTGAATAGCACGACTACATTTCCTAGAAAATGAATGCCAGGAACAGACATTACTTTGTTTTTTTTCTGAGAGTGACGTTCTGTACTTTACCTTCCAACGTACACTTCACGCATTTTAAGTATTAATACAAATGTGTGCAGGTCGGTTCATAAAGACTGACAAAAGCAGCACCCATTCTGCGTAATTAGTCCCGGCCCTGCATAATGCATTATGAACAATGATGGTAATTACGCTGGTTACATCAGGAAATGGACTGAAAGTGCTTCAGTTTGATGGACAAGCAAATGGATTTCCAATGATGGAGGGTCACAGTGAAGCAGAGCAGCCTTTATGTAAAATACAATGCGTTCTTCTCAAAAATGTATTTTCTCTGAGAGGAACCATAAATCTAAGTTTTGGAAAAGGCACTGCTCAACTACAACATCTGTGTGAGCTACTGCTACACATTTCATCCATTTATGTCTGATCTCCTTCAAGCTATCAGGCTGAAAGAGACAGTTCACAGTTGTTGCTGCTCGGGACGCTTTACCAACCCAAAATGTGGCTATTTGACGTCCTGGGAATGAGACTCAACAATCAACTAACTTTGTGGTGCGTTCAGGAACAGCTGGGACAAATCCTACTGATTCTACCTTTAACTTTAATAGTCTTTGAGTTAATATGACGTGAGCTTCAGTACATTTCAGAGCCTGTACTTTATTACTTTTACTGGAGTCACAAGTATCTGTACTTCTACTGGAGGAAAGCATGTGTGGACTTTTGTCGCCTGTTTGTGATTGAGCTTTTGTTTACTTTACCCTTCTTATGTTAAAAGCCACTTCTCTGCTGCTGAGCACCTTAACTCACAACCTGTTTCATTTTTAAACCGTCAAGCTGTTCATGTATTTTACTATTAGCCAGCAGAGGTGGAGCCAATTCCCTTGATAATGTGAGATATGAAAATCAGACTGAAATGAAACGACTGATTTGAGCCTGAAAAGTGAAATTAAGTAAAATGTAACACTGAAAAAAGAAAAAGTCAGCTTTCATCCCGTTAACTGTCACTTGTTCCTAAACAGGCTGGGAGCAGCTCAGCAGTGTGTGAGTGGACCAGTTTAATCGAGATATTAGTCAAATAAATGAGGTGAGAGATAAGGTTATCGCACACACACAGGCCTTTGAGTCTGCAGCTGAATTAAATGCCCATAGAGAGTGTGTAATCCCTGAGCACTAATACCGCCCTTTCTCTGCCTCTCTGGGGAGACGCCTGCTGCCGCTGTGACAAATATCCAAACGCTCCTCCTGGCTCCTGATTCCTTCGGTCCGGGGGGAGTCAGGAGAGGTGTGACAGGCCTGCTCTGCTCATAACCTATCAGCTGAATAATTACAGCTAACCTGCTTCTCCACAGGGCTTTGCTGCTATAAACGGCCTCGCTGTCACACGCTAATGGAAAATCGTGGCCGTGGCGGTGTCGCAGCGGCAGGCACGGGTCACCGGGGAGCTGGGCGGACGTATTCGGGTCAAATCCTTTAGTTCACATGCAGAGGAGCTTCAATCTGCACGGTTACGCAGTGAGGGAAGTTAAAGTCGAGCTGAGATGATGGTTTAGGTGATGATTTTAAAGGTGCTGTAGCTCAGATCACCTGACCTGTCAGCTCGGACACGGTAAGTGTTCATTGCTCAGTCAGCTGCTAACCTCGTCAGTACCCCAACATAACATCTGTGGGCAACATTTTGAATAAAAACCGAGTTATAAGACACATTTTTTTTCCATTTAGGACACTCAATGCATAAAATAACCTGTGAACAAGCTTTGTTGTGTCTAATATTCACAGTTCATTAATTTCTAGACTCAAATTGTGCTTCATCATTTTGGTGGTTCCTCCAGAGATGCCTCCAGGAACTGATTTATAGCTCATGTTGATGTTTTCCACCTCCTAACAGCACCGCCCTCAACACTAGATGGATGCGTTGTACATTATTAGGTTGTGTCATGCTCTAGAAAGTATTTGAAATTGTTTAATTTTCATAATGGAGAGCGATCGTTGCAGCAAACAGGAGGTGTAGAAGTGGGAATGGCTTTGCTTGATTTAAAACATGTGCCTGGTGTGGGTGAAGATTTCTGAGCTTTACTCAAAGTCACTTGATGTTGTCGTCACTGTCGACAATCTCTACCTGCCTCTGAACCATGTTGGAGGAGTCCACCCACACAAAAATCATCATAGTTTTACACCGTCACTGAATAACAAAGTTCTTGTCTGGTGAATCGAGTTTAGAAACCCAAAGCAGCTCATGCTGACCAGTCACAGTTGTTGTGGTCTCCTCATGGGATCTTCTCTGCCCTGAGGCATAGGAGCAACATATTACCTGGGTACCTGTAAGCAAGTACAAATCCAAATTTATGGTAGATTACGAGAACAAAAACAGGAAAAAAGCCTGAGAAACAGGAACTGAAGAAACGCTATAATGAGTAAAATACACACATCTATGATAAAATAGAGACCACCTGTCAAAACGCCTCCGCCCCGCACTCTTCCCTAACATGACATCACCAGCTCAGAGGACCCAGCATGTCACCCTTACGCTTCAACAACAGCACGCACCCGAGCCAGCATGGACCCCACAAGTCCGGGCACAACTTGTCGACCCATGCCACCCCAGTAGGACCTGGCAGCACCCGTCCACGACAGTCCAGTCCCAAGCAGCTCACGCAAAGCCCCTTCGAACCCGACTTGATACTGCAGACACACTCCGAAGATGAAAAAGGATACGAAGGGTCTAGAAAACACCTTAAAATTAAAGATAGGCTAATTCTGAATCTGTTTACAGAAAATACATCTGATGTGCTGATGAGACAAAGCCTTTATTCATAATAACGCTTGTTTTGAGTATATTAAATACCTAGAATAAACATAAATATACTGCTCATCGATTTTGGCAAAATGAAATGAAAGAGACATGAAATGAATTGAATATTAGGAGGAGAAACACACAACACCATCGTGAAACATTTGTATCCATGTGTGAGTCTTTAAATGTTTGACTTGTCTCAGTATTTTGAATTTTTCCAGCTTCGTTTTGAGCGCGAGCAGACGTGACCCCACTCCAACACAAGGTAGAGGAGGACTCATGCAGAGAGGTCGGAGATGAGAAAGAGGAAATGGTTACTAAAGCTTCTCTCAGATATTTCAGTCGTATGACGTTGAGCATCGCACTGACAGAGCAGTGCGAGTGCAGCTGAAAGTGATGACGGTGGAACCAGTCCCCAGGTGGGAGGGAGATGAGAGGACGCTCCACTTCTTCACACAGTGTCAACTTACGGGTGGAAAAAATAGCATCGAGTGCGTCATTCATTTCAAAGAGGTGAGGTGTGTATAAAATATATGGGTGTCTGGTGCAATTCAGTTCTATTTTTTAAGGGCGATGTCCTTGTTAGACTGTGTCTTCTGGATTTGTAAAGATCAACAGATCATCGGTTTCATGCCCTGACAGGTGTATCATTTACATTTTCAATTTCCAAAAAGACAGGTGGTATTTTTCAACAATAGCTTGACTTTATCCCGGTGGCTTTTTGCAGGTTTGGGTTTGGCACGTTTGAATAACATTCATCAGAAACAAACAAAAGACAGAAATCCTTTCTCAAATTAATTCAGAGTGAATCCTCTTCCCAAAGAGCCTAAAATGGCAAAGCCCCACTAAACACAATGTTTTCCTATTGAAGGGTAGGCTTGGGCTGATATTAGATATTATCAAATATCGAAATATATGCCATCATATGCAGCATTTTTCACAATATCGAGTATTGAACAGCTGTTACAGCATCATAAGGCTTTTATTTTGAAAAGAAAATGCATGCAGAGCCGTCATGGCAGCAGAGGTCACTGCAGGTTAATTTGCCTGATGTAGCAGCATGAATGCAGCACTTTAACATACAGACATGGAGGACTCAGCTCGCCAATTTGGCAATATTTACGTTTAAAGCGGGAGAAAATGGCGAGTCAAGAGATTTGAATGAGGCGTCGTGTTGTGTTTTTGCGACACCACAAATTTGCAGCTGCACCTCAGAGTCCATCTCAAGTGAGCGTGACGAGCAACGATAATGTCGTCTCCTTTGAATATCTCCCGAGGCTGTTGAAGTCGTATCTGTGATGATTGGTTGGTTGGTTGGTTGTGGGCAGATTGACCCCAGAAAATCAACAGGAAGTCAACAACACTTGCATAGACCAGGTATACTGTAGGTAGGTATTCGAACTTTAATGTTTTGATCCCTTGTTTGTTGCACACAATGAAGCTGTGCCTGTCTGCAATGTTATTTTAGAGTTATTTGCTTTATCTAGACTGAAAATATGAGCTCAAACAATAACTTAGCTCAGTGTGTTTGTGTTGACAACACCGTGAAAGCTCATTGCAGTAACCTTCCACAAGACCATAGCTGTTTTTATTTACTATTATTGCACATGAATCACTCCATAACACAGAGATACTTCTGCATTTGTTTGTGTGTGTGTGTGTGTAAGTGTGTCAAGTAATGTGCATGGACAAACATGTCACTTGTATTAGTGCAACACTGACATGTGAGGATTTGTGCAAGCAGCCGTGCATTTTAATATGCTCGCCCTGTTTCCATTTAATGTCCCAAAACCATCCAACTTGTCAAAGAAATTCTCTCCACTTGAAATTAGCTTCTCCTAATGAAATTTTAATTTGTTATTATGAGCACAGCCGGTGCCTGCAGCGCTGCCTGTGAGCCCGAGATTTAAAAGCCTTGAATGCACTCAACTTGCAAACAAATGGATTCCAGGCCGGAAAGAAATTGGATGTATCCATTAAAGTGACGTCGCTCGCGCTGAAAATGGAATCTGACCATTTGTCTCCAGCCAATGACATCAGTTCGGTCCAGCACAGACGACCTAATGGCTGCCGGTGCATTCAGTATGGGGACAGAGTAATTCCACTTGACAATAATCATGGGATCCTACCGAGTCAATGACTGCATTTACTGCAAATGCCTTCGCAAAGATTGGGCAATTTTCTGTCCGGCAGATCCTCCTGTGATGGGCCTGAAATTGATTTTCCAGAGGCGAGGTGAGAATTGGTGACAGTTGAAACTTTCCCAGCGAGAGAATTTTATATTGAGAGAAGCCGGGGAAACATATTTACTGTCGAGACAGAATATGTTGTTTCGTGGGCAAAAAGTAAAGAGTCAAGGTCGTCCTGTTCTTTGCAACATGTCTCCTCAGTGTAATGTGTTGATGTGATTCTGCTCTGCTGCTGCGCTCAACAAAGTGTTTGTGATTATATCAGTTTGACTGCAAAGACCTCACATAATAAACATTATTATTTGAAGAGAAAATACAAAAAACAGAAAAAACTCTTGTCAAAATGAATACACAAATACCACCAGTTTGATTGATATTCCCTGGACTGCAAACAATAAAACCTATTTTTAGAAACATGAATAAAAATAAAAACCCACAACGAATTCTCCCCATCAGCAGCTTTGTGGAGCTTGTTGGCCTCTTCCACCAAATTATCTTTGTTCGATGGTACATTTGCTGTGTGACTTTACGATGTTGATGTGTTCATGTGCATCGAGTCAGAACGTTGGAGCAACATGGACGCTAAAAAGAAGAAGTTGTTTTGTATTGTATCGCTCAGAGCTTTTAATGGTTACAATCTAAAATACGATATTACAGATTACATGTGAGCCAAAACTTGATACGACTTGCATGACTTTGGTTTAAGTTTCTTACCATCAACCCAATGTTTACTTTCGACCGCCGTCTTTCAGCGTGATACGGCGTCAACTCAGAAACTCGTGCACCAAATTTTTTCTGACTAACTTGTTGTTCTGGCTTGAAGGGGCGTTCACGAGAGTTTTCCCAGTCACAAAAATGTTTTCCCGATTATTCCGACAACACGTGAACACACAGATAGTCTCAGTGCTCTTATGAATCTCGTTTCCAGCAGCAGGAAGTTGATTTAAACAAGCAAATTCTGATAAAGTGCCAAACAGCAGCAAGAGGGAGTTGGTGGAGGCCAAACCAGAGCCTAAAGGATAGTGAATTTTGGATTTGTCAGCCATGTTCGTTCACACAAACATCAGATATGTTGAAACTTTGCTTCTTTATGTTATGTTTATGTTAAATTATGCAAAGTGTGCTTATGGTCTGGTTAGGTTTGGGCACAAAAAACACTTGATTAGGTTCAGGAAAACATCATGTTTGGGCTTAAAATACCTTTTCTTGTCTCCACAGACACGGCTGGAGAATGTCCCAATGTCTCAACTAATATATCCAGTGGTTTCATGCTTACAAATGTTGAAACATCACCTCGCGCAGTGGTCTCACCTAGCTAACAGCTCATAAAATGTAACCTGACATAAGAAGTATTGTAGAAACGTTGACATGAAACATACGAATATTAAGTATCAGTGGTGCTCAGAAAAGTAGAAACGCCAACCTTTGATGGTGACAACTCCAAATGAATGCTAATGTTTGCTAACATGTTAGCCCTACAACTTTATAAGACTCAAATATGTCTGGGCTGTGTGTCGTTAAGCTCATTTTTGAGTTCCTCTGCCTCCTAGTGACCATAAAATCAATCGATGCAGCTCGACTGGAGCTTGTCCTCTTGAATCGAGCATGACGCTCATCACGCCTTGCACCAGGAGGATGTCTCTATTCCCCAGTGATGATGGGAGTCACCCGTCTGTGTTATTATTTGGCTCTGCTTGTATGTTAGCCTCTTCTTGATGTAAGCCTTCAGTTTATCTGTGAGATCTGTGCCAGACACTCAACATAATCTTTAACGGGAGGGTGAAGAACAGAATGATTTCCTTCTCTGTTCAAATATTCTTTTGATGTTACAAATTGCGTTTTTGACACCCGGGCCCGTCCAAATGATAAACATTTGCTCCAGCAAAAATTCACTTTGAAACCTCACTGGCAGGCATGCTGCGACAGCAAGGCAGCTGGTCTCCAGCCAAGGTAGAGAATTGGACTGATACCATTTTGTTAAAGCGGTAAAAAATATTGTAAGTGATCCAGACAGAATTGATGGCCACTGAATTTATATTACCCTGAAAGAAGCTGTCAGAGAAAATGACTGGTGTAGTTTCCACTGTAACAGACAGCTGGTTTGTGCTGACATTATATTTTGTAGAAGATATTATTGCTTGGTGGTCTATGAATTTGGCAGACGGGCAGAATAATTCTAGTTATTTTTGAAGTTATACCTCCGAGCCTCAGAGCTCTCCACTTGAGATCAGATCACTCAGGAGGGATGATAATACCAGTTATGAACAGCCTCTCAGTACAGCTGTGAACACCCTGAAGACACATTGAGGATGCATTTGAAATCGGATCACCACATTCAGAGGTGGTCTGGGTCGCATGTGACCACGATCCTTTAGCGGTGTGTAGGCGCATGTGTCCTGGGCCACACTGAAGGATCGCCTAATGAACTGATGTCCTCTGTGAAAGAAGAAGAAGAAGATGACACAACAGGCAGAATGGGTAACCCCAGACTCCCTTAACAAATCACACAATTTTGAGAGTTGTTAAGTGAGGAGAAACTTTAAAATAACTTTGTGAAATGATTATGGTGAATTATAAATCATTTGTGTCTTTTTGTAAATTCGGCATTAAATGCAAAACGTTAATTCATTTCTGTCCTCGTAAAAAGAGTCAGTTTGTCGCAGCAGAAAATCGCCAGACTCCCTTTATAAAGAGCTCAATTTTGTGAGCTGTCATTAGGAGAAACTTTATTTCTTTGCGAAAAGCTGTCTACAGAAAATTATTAACAATTTAGGCCTTCTTGTAAATTCGGCATTAAATGCAAAACATTAAATTGTTTCTTTCCTTGTAAAAAGTGTCAGTTTGTGGCAGCATCGCTGTACCAGCCTGTCTGCTTCTGTGTCTGAAGTGTGTCTTACCTGCCAACATTTAGCAGCTGTTTGAACACACTTTCAACATTTACACTCAATTTATGGAACATTTTCTTGATGGTGAACATGTAAAATTTTACAAATACAGTCAACAAAAATCAATGTAGGCTACTTCTTTGACACCGGCTGAGAAAATCCCCAGACTCCCTTAAAAAACTTGCTCAGTTTTGTGAGTTTTTGAGTTGGACGCAACATAAGACTTTGTGAAATGCTGTCGATGACAAATGCTTAATTATTTGGGCCTTCTTGTAAATTCGGCAAATGTTATACATGGAGTTCTTTCTTTCTTTGTGTAAAAAAGTGATGTATGTGTTTATTTGCATTTGTTTATAGAGCAGGGAAGTGAGATCGGATCACTCGAGACACATGTTGAGACGCATGTTACTACCAGGTCTGAACAGCCTGTCACTTGCTGTCATGTTGCATAATGATGCTAACTGTCTGTGTAGTTCATAATTCTTGAAGAAGTGTTGAGTGTTAGATGAAGTTGTAATCGCCACATTAGCTTCTGGTGTTGCATGAAGAGCTGATTCAGTATCTGTTGATCAATCCCTGACGTACATTTTTAATTACAAGTGTAAAGCCACCTGTTCTCATCCTGCTTACTCAGTTTTTTTTATATATGCAGTGTAATTTTTGTCCTCAGCCTGACTCACAGATCCAGCCCGTCCTTCAGTCGTAGGGTATTTTGTGAAAGGAAGTCGAAGAACGGTGTTCTCTTGACAAGATGTTTCCGTCCTCCAATCCTGTGCGGGATCAGAAATATGAAATCTTTTAACTTGTCAGATTGAGCTTGTTTTTCTGTGTCAGCTCTCAACAGCTGAGGGATTTTCAAAGTTAAAGCAGAAATATCATAAATCTGTTCAAGATTTGCTGAAATTCCCCCTGAAATTCTCTTTGGAGAGGAGTTGAATGAATATCAATTATCATTAATATAATCCAAGAATATAAATTTGAATTCAGTCAGATTTTGTCCCAGCTGTTCCTAAACGCACCACAAAGATAGTTGATTGTTGAGTGTCATTCCCAGGATGTCAAATAGCCACATTTTGGGTTGGTGAAGCGTCCCGAGCAGCAACAAAGTGAGAAAATAAGAAAATCTCTGCAGATACGAGACACTAACACGCCTTTTCTCCCCATTCCAGCCTCCCTCTCTGTCTGTTTACGTCTTCTTACGTCGTTTCGTCTCGCTGCGTCTGCCGTGCTCGATGTGCACTGATAGGTTGAAATCAGTCTTGTGATGCTTGGAAGGCGGCGTGCGCTGACGCCAAATAAAAATAATCCCTATTTGCATTGAAACTGAAGAAACAAGCCTGTTTTAAAGATGTAGGGAGGGAAAGTCAAAAGCTGTCAGAATCTCAGGTACAGATACCTGAAAAATCTACTGAAGTACAATAATAAAGTATTTGTACTTTCCCATCTCTGGATATTGGTCATTTTGGAAGTCGCTGGCAATTGACCTATTCAGTCATTTTTGTATGTGGATTTGTTGTTGGCAATGCAACGTTCAAACCACGGATATGTTGAAACCTTTATGTTTCTTTAGGTTCAGATTTCAGTTGTATCTTGTGACAAATGTGCTTATGCTCTGATTAGGTTTAGGCACAAAAACCACATACTTAGGGTTAGCAAAAGTTCATCTTTTGGCGTGAAATGCCTGGTTCTGTCACCACAATCACAGCCAGAAAATGTCCTGACATCCTTTTTAAAAATATCCGGTGGTTTCATGCTTACAAATGTAGAAACACCGCCTCAAGCCTTCTCGTTCAGCTGCAGTCTTCTCTACACTGATTCTCCACAAATGGAAGACGACTGCGGCGCCGTCTCATAAACAGCGGCTGGAGGATGAGATAGCGCACCTCAAACTCCCACTCTTGTCTGTTTCTCCATTATTTTTGTGTATGTACAGTATATGTAGGTCAGACGTAGGCTGGGTATTACTGTTTATATCAATCTGTTAGAACTAACGTCCGTCTGCGTGAACCCAGATTCACCCCGACCGCTCATGTAAGCCAGAAGCCCTCCTGGTGCCTGCGTTGAACGTAATCTTCACATTTGTTTTTGTCAACAACATAATCTGCCTCTCAGAGCGAGGTGGGGGGGGGGGGGCACACCGGAGGAGCCAGACCGCTGCCGGTAATGAAGCCTCGCTTGTTTATAGCTCGTTTTAAATAATGTCGATGGTCAGATAAAAGCTGAGAGCAGCGGCACAGGAAATGAAGGGACACACAAACACTCTACATAGCACTGTGTTGGTAACAGCATCAAGTGTTTATCTGCAGTATACAGTAGTCTGCAGAAATACCTCTGCTTAAACTGTATGTCAAGTCATCTGTTTATACAAAGAGAAACTGCATTTTAAATGTAAACACCCACTTGACATCAACAAAACACACACACACACACACGGAAAGAAGGGACTTTTTTTCCATTCCTGAAAATGTGTATTGGAAGAGGAGAGGTGAAGAAGGGCCATTAAACATGCCGATGCATGTGGACACGTTGAGCTTCGTCAGACCGGTCGGCCTTGAAGTGAACCAACCAACACTTCAAATCAATCTTGTTTCCCGAAGCGTTTGCCTACTTGCGTGGACCGTGTTTCTGTCCTCAGAGTCAGTGCACACAGGTGGAGTCCAGCCACAGCTCTCTCCACCACCAGATGGAGCTTTCCAGGTGAGCAGCTGCAGACGGAGCCATGGAGTCCAGATGGAGGTCGCTGTATGTGTCCTTCCTCGGGGTCATTCCACACGACCTCTGCTCCGTCACTGTTTTTCTGCCTCATTAGAAACCTCTCTGCTGCTCTTCCTCCATCACCTCACCTCGCAGGCTGCTCGACAGATGGCAGCTACGACGGCCACATACATTCACACGCATGGAGAGAGCCAGTGTTGAAGGACTGTATGTTTCTAGATCCATCATTAACATTCAGGAGATAATTGACCAGATCAAGATGAAGCGACGCTCACATCAGTGGAGTTTTTCATTCGTGAGAGTTTATGTGTGAGTAAAGAGGGTAAATCTACTTGACACGAAGCTTTCCTCAAAGATATATACAGGCAGCAACACATGGATCTTACGGATTTTAAGGGAGAATGGACAAATGCAAATTTAGATGATTTGAAATAACATTTTATTTTGTAAAAACAGCTTTAATGACTAAAAAATGCATAAAAAAGAAACAGTTTGTTCCATTTCATTATATGTATGTTCACACACATGAATATGGGCTATAGTCTGAGGAGGCAGAGGTTTTGGAGATTGTGCAACAGCCTCATGACAAGCCAAGCCAAGCGAGACACCACTGTTCAAGATGGCAATTTCAACTTTCTGTTTTTAAACGAGACATCGAGACATTCATTAGCCGTGTTATTGGCGACAGAACCAGGTATTTGAGCTAAACAGAGCATACGCAGTTCAACCTAAAGAAAGTAAAGTTTGTAGTTGTAAGTGTTTGCAGAAACACACACAACATTTATTCTGACGAGCGAGTGAACCGTTGCAGTAGGAGCTTTCAAAGGCTTCATGTCATGATGCCACTCATCATTTCAATCCACCAGAAAGCCTCGTAAATTTAAGACTTGGAGGAGCAGGAGAGACAAATGAGCTGCCATGATGTGTCAGAGTTACCTGTGCTCCATTAATTCTGAAATCTCGTCAGATCTTCTGGAACATTTGCATAAAGTTACAGAAACTAACTTCAAAAAGTTTACTAAAGTAAGATATGAATCAAACGTGTGCAACGTTTTAATGGAAACAAAACTCCTGACAAGCAGAGAAGTTAAAGAAGAGAGTTTTTAATTACAGAAAAAAGATGCTCATCTGTGTTTTAGTTAAAATTAGACTTTTGTATTTGGGTTCACAGAGCAGAGAAGGTCACATCTCATCACTCATTAGGGAAAATTAGTCAAAAGCAGAATTAAACTTCATCAGTATTTGCCTTCATGTTCTGACGAAGCTGTCCTTGCTGATAAAATTTCTCTAATCTGCTCTTCATTCATCATTTTTTTATGGATCAACATTTGGCCTGACGTGAATCACTGATGCTCCGCTGTCACCTGACGCCGTTTTATATTCACTGGCTGTTATTATTTTATCGACTACACCGTAGTTGTGTTAAGGTGAGACATGAGATAAGATGCTCGAGAGACGTTGTGTTCCATTTGATTCCTTTGTTGTTAACAGCTGGAGATTTTCCATCTACTCTCTCAGCGTTCATTTGCTGTGATATATTGGACAGAGTGGCGAAATAATTTACAACCGTTGTCCCACAGTGCAGGTGGAGCTGGGATTGGTTAATTGGAAAATGAACAGGGGGAAATGAAATGGGGTGAAAATCAAAGGATCTGTCTGCGCCTGTCAGCAGCCAGACTGAGCGATTACCCCGAAGCTACAGATCCCAAACCTGTGCTCCGCCGCCGAGGCTGAAAAATTAAACCTATCCATCCATCTGTGAGAATACAATTGGCATTTCATAAATGCAACTGATGGTGTGATTCAGAAAGTCCAAGCTTATTAAAAAACACTGTGCTGCAGCGATGGATCTTGAGTGTTCCTGTTCGCAGCTGCCAGGTTCGACAAAAACAGAAGAATCAAGACAAAACATTGTTTCTGTGTTTGTTTCCTGTCTGTTATTTTAGATTTACTGTGAGTAATGGCGGAAAAAATATACTTCCTTCCTATAATCAGTTGACTTATTTGAAATTTTGGATACAGGTGCCAGTAAGTTTAGTACTGATAGTAATGGCATGTCATCATGTAGCTCTGTGTAGTATTAATGTAGTTCTGTGTAGTATTAATGTAGTTCTGTGTAGTGTTAATGTAGTTCTGTGCAGTATTAATGTAGTTCTGTGCAGTATTAATGTAGTTCTGTGTAGTGTTAATGTAGTTCTGTGCAGTATTAATGTAGTTCTGTGTAGTGTTAATGTAGTTCTGTGCAGTATTAATGTAGTTCTGTGCAGTATTAATGTAGTTCTGTGTAGTGTTAATGTAGTTCTGTGCAGTATTAATGTAGTTCTGTGCAGTATTAATGTAGTTCTGTGCAGTATTAATGTAGTTCTGTGTAGTGTTAATGTAGTTCTGTGTAGTATTAATGTAGTTCTGTGTAGTATTAATGTAGCTCTGAAGTTACTTGGTCCTGCATAAAAAAGAGTGAGTGCCACAGATCTTGTTAAATAGCTTTAGAGCCGAAAAACGCACTCTTTGGGTTATTTTGACTGTAGATTTTGCCAAGAAGGATTATTTTAATTTCCTTGAAACTTTTCTATGTGAAAGATGTTATATTACTTCTTCATCGTTAATGATTTTTTTTTTTTTTTTAATTAACCAGTTTTCACTGGCTGTAATATCACATTGAGTGTTTTTATTTCATCTGCAGATATTTGTACCGTGACGACTTCAAGGTTTTCTGTCTGTCTGATACCTATTGAGCCTGTTTTTCTTTCGGGTTCTGGAAATTTGCAAGTTAATGAACTGGGTGAGGGTGAGTTGGCATGGAAACAGGAAACGTTGGTTCTCACCGGCAGTAACTTAACACGGCGCCCAAAACAGCTGAAAGTGAACAAGATGAAACGGTAAAATAAAGCACACGTCTCACAGTAGAAACATGGAAGCAGAGAGAAACTCAGTACTGAGAGCTGAACACACACAGACTTTTTTTTAAAAACGTCCTTCTCTCTGGTTTCCTGCACGTACATGAGTTGAGTGCTTGTTTGAGGAGGAGATGGGAGGTCATCACGGGTCGGCTGTGGTCATGAGACGTCACCGCTGCCCACTTGGAGGTAAAACTGGTGACGGAAAAGCAAATCAGCGCAAACCTGGCTGCCAAGAGTGCTTGTGGAAGGAGTCCAGACACTGGGGGTGGTGATGGGGCGATGAAATGATGAAGCTGGTGAATCGTGTGAAGACTGAGTGGTGATGGAGAGGTGGAGGCCGGCCTCAGCAGCAGCATGAACGATATTGTTTTGACACGATTCCTCCGTCTCTGTGGAAAAACATGAAATATCAACCTGACCAGAATTGCAACAGGGCGAAAGTTTCACCACAACAAAACAAAACAAACCTGAAATGTGTTCACGAATGAACATACTGCCTGCAAAGGTTATTGAATTCATTGTCTACCTGCCCCGGTTGAGTCCAGTTACAGCCCACCTGGTATTCTAACTGTTCATCTCAGGCATCGGTAGTTTAAAAGACTGGGAGCAGATGGCTTATACCGACTCATGATTTGACTTTATAGTGGGCATACTTCTGCAAGAGACACTCGAGTTAAAAACTTACATTCAAGCATCGAAAATTCAGCTTCTTTAGGAGATGTAGACCTTAATCCAACATAATACACGCTTATTTATAGTCTTTCCATACAGCTAAATAAAATATTACTCTTTTTTTTTCTTAAATAATAGAAGAACAGTGCTGCTAACAGAAAGAGAGTAAAGTTGACTCCAACCTGAAGGCTGAGGAAACCCTGGGGAGATTCCAGGTGCAGGTTAGCGCAGCCTATCAGCGCTCGAGGATAGATAGCATTTGTCTTGCAGGGCGGTGGGGTGAAAGGCCCTGCAGCCTCAGAGAGCAGCACACCAGCACTTGTAATAAAACACATCAGATTCAATCACTTCAACTGCACCACAGCAGCTGGACACCTTGTTTTGTCTTGACCACCTTCTATCGAGTTATCGATTCCCTTTCTCTTCGCCAGCAGCACCTTGCGACGCTTATTAACCTCGTGGATTGTCTCATGCTGAAATGGGGAAAATGTTGGATTCCTCAACAAGCTTTGCTCGCCGTCCTCTCGATGTCACTGGAGAACAGAGGAGTGGATAGTAGATGGAGGCTGAAGGAGCAGATGCAGTGAAGCATTCAAGCTGTGTGTGAATGTGATTCCTGTGGAAAATGTCAAATTATCCCACTGCGTGACATGCAAACATGAATTATTTAAAGTTACTCGTGTCTGACAAATTATCTACCGTTAAAGTGAGTGTGCAGCAGCCTCCTTCAGTATGCAATGTGGGAGGAATCATCAAGTGAGAAAACATCAAATTCTGCTTTCCAGACAAATCCTCGACACCAAAGGAAGCAGAAAATCACCTCCTCAGACTCGGCCTGCATCTCATGCCCATTCACTCTGCCGCAGGGGGTTTTCACTGTGACCACTAAAGCTAAAAATGAGCGCAGCGACGCTACTGGGAGACGTTTTGGATAAAAGCCTTGAACACCGGTGGCTTACATTCATTTTCATGTTGGGTCACAGCGGAGCTTTGAGCGGGGCAGATGTTGCAGGCAGACCTGGTGGAGCTTCAACTTTTCCTTCAGAGGAAAACAAAATAAATAGAAGCAATGCCAAAGCAGATTAGTCGAGTATCAGTCAGTAACTATTAGCTTAATGGTTTGATGATGACTTCCAAGTAAATGGATGGTAATGTTTATCAGTCACATGTAATTTTAAAAGATAACATCACAGACAGAAACTAATTTCTTCGCTGTTATCAAACTCACAGTCTCAGAACTTTTGCATTGTTACTAGCAGGCGCATATTGGAGTAAATAACCACATTACTTTCGTACCTTCTCTACCCTATGACTATTATTATTTAGTCATTTAAAAGCTTTTATTATGAAGCAGCCTCACAGGAAATGTGTTTTCAGCAGCAGTAACTAAACACGACTCCTGAAACAGCTGAACGTGAACACGATGAAACGGTAAAACTCAGCAGATGTTTGAAAGAACAAACAGGACGAGAGAAACTAAAGAGATTCAGTCAGAAGCTACAAAAGTACTGAGAGCTGAACACATTGACTTTTAGAAAACATCTTTCTCTCAGGTTTCCTGTCCAGACATGTGTTGAGTATCGATTGTAGGGGGAGACGGTTCTGGTTGGTCACAGTCCCGAGACGTCACCGCGGCCCGGACTTGGCCCTGCTCCTCTGACGTTGGTGCCCCCCAGTAGTGATATCAAAAATCCAATGTAACAGACATAAATGCACTCAATAAGAGGGGCTGATATAGTGCATTTCCAGTCTCCATTTTATTCCAGAAGCAAACCATTTTATTCTGTTTTACTGTATTTCAATCTAATGTGTTTCTCTCGTATGAAGACTGGCTGTTTCTCTGACAAAACGAAAATGTTATCCTTCACTTTCTTTTTAAAATAAAGTGATCCATATCCTCTTTTAGTATTATGCTTCTCTGTTGTTCACTCAGCTGATTATTAGGTTTTTATCAACTAGGGAAAATAAAAATGAGACACCAGACATTTCACAACAATGTAGAAAATTGCAGAAAACAAATCTTAAAATCTAAATCTAAAAGACAAAACCATTTGACTCAAACGACCTCACAGCCACCAAATCACTGTAGCTCAGGAGGGAGAGTGAAATCTGAAGGTCACTGGTTCAAGTATCATTGCACAAGATACTGATCCTAAATCTGCTCCTGATGAGCAGCCTCTGCTGTCAGTGTATGAATGCATTCAAATGGGTGAATGTGACAAATGTTGTAAAGTGCTTTGAGTGGTCCGTAGTCTGGAAGAGCTCTCTATAGAAGTCCATTAACCGTCACTTCCTCCTGAAGGTGCTGATGGGGTCGAGGTCGAGGCTCTGTGAAGGTCAATTCATTAACACACCTGGATCTGTCATGTTGGAGCAGGAAGGGTCTCCCCTCGGTGACACACATGTGACTGTAACAGTTTCTCCAGTCTACACATGCTGTGCAACACGTGACACACTCATCATTTCAAAGTGTAAAATCAAACTTGACCTGTGAAAACGCTCCTTCTGAGTCCATTTGAGCATACAGGCTGTACATGAGACACTCCAGACTAACAACCTTTTTACGCTTGTGTGCGAGCATTGATTCATGCCTGCAAACTGTGAATGCATTCCCGCTGATGAGAGCGCACTCAAAAGTGGATCTTCAAAGGGCCGCCTGTGCCTGAAGAGCCTCCTCTTGTAATTCACCTGCACAGACTGAGTTCTGCTCCCCCGAGTTCCCTGCGTTTTCCAAATAGACATGTTTGCCTCGGCGCATACCCGACGGTAATCACGGATGTGAAAGGGTACAAAGAAGGCAGGCGGGCAAAAAATTGCGATCATCTGCCAGAAATGAAAGACAGTCGAGCCTCATCCATTTTTGTTTTATGATACACAAGGCAGCAGATAGATCGTTTTCCTCTGAATTACAGCTTTTATTGTTGGTTTTGAAATTACTGAACTTTTAGGACCACATGGAGCGACACGTAGGTGCCGTAAGTTTTCTACAAATAAAAACATATGCCATCAGAATCACCAGGTATGATATGAGAGGCCTTTTTACGATTCTGCGAACCATGGATATGTTAAAATGTAGCGTACTATGTGTCATATCAACATTTCTACAATACATGTCGTATTACGTGGAGGAGACAGTGTTGGCGTTACAGCTGGGCGAGACGGCTGTCAAGACAGAGACCACTGTTCAAGACAGTTACCGAACTCAGACGAGCTTAACTGACCTGTTAACTCGTCGTAAAAAACACGTCATTCAACCTTGACATAAACTCAATAAAACTCACTAATAAATCCTCAATTCACAGAGTAAGATGTGAAAATATTCTGGCTCCACACGCTGTTTTCTCCCACTGCTGATGTCCGACTCTGCTGTAAACCATCCTCAGTTAGTCTTGGAGGCTGCGTGTTCAGTCCCAGTTCGGTGTCCAGCCGTGTTCACTCTCACATCAGGCTGCCAAATCCAGTCGAGCTGGGCCGTGAGGACCCGGACCCCTGTGATCTGAAGTCCAGGATCCGGGCAAACTCGAGAGCCACTGGTTCAATGGCAAACTGGGCCATGAGTTATGTCAGAGACCACGCGAAAATGCAACAGGACAAAGATGTAGAAAGGAAAAATTGTTAAAATGAAATTCAAGAAATGTGAAAACAAAAAGCCAAGAATGAATCTTTGCACTAGAAAAAAGAGCTACAACAATGACGGGCTCTAAACTCAAAAGAGGTCAACTGAGGAATAAGGAAACTAAAGCTGCAACATAATCCAACACAAGTAAACAGACCAAAGGGGGATCTTGATTAACGAGACGACATTTATCATCTAACAAACTTTACAACATCCTAAACGTAAACAATCTATCAAAATATATTAATTACAAATCAATTTCTCTTTCAAAAGCTGATAACGCAGCTAAATAAAACTAACTTTTTAAAGGAAACTGAATAAAAGCCCCCCCCCTCCTCTTCAATCTCCTGTTGGTCTCTTCCACTTCCTGTGGGCGGTCCTTAAAAGGCCATCTTTCCCAGCAGTCAGGTCTTTTGCCAGTGGAGCTCGGTGAGTGAGGTGAGCGTTAACTTAAAGGACCATGTGACTGAATGTTAGCTGAACTGTTTGCATCCAAACTACAAAACAAACTGAAGAAATGTGAACAAGAACCTTTTGTGTTGTTATTTCAGAAATTGGTGTAAAATGAGATCAAACAAAGAATAGTTACACTGGTGGGCACAAGCTAATAAGCTAAAGGTAGCTAGCTAAGAGCAACAGTTGTCTGTAACTCTGATGTGCTGCCCCATATAGTTTTGGATCTACCTGAGTTCTGGCTATGCTTTACAAACTCTCTAAACCTAACCAGACCACAAGCAGTGTTGTCACTACATTACTAATTCAGGTTCAATTTTTAATTTTATGAAAAGTTTGAACATATCTGGATTGCAGAAACGTACATTGCCACCATTTCTTCTGGTGCCTGTTACGCTTCGTCCCTCTCAGAAATTTTATGTTCATACAAAATTCAGACATCCTGGAGAGAATCCCCCTTTTTTTTTTTAGTAAAGTTTTAAAGGAAAGAGGCTGTAAAATCTGCCATCTTTTATTTTTGTCGATTACGAAGGTTGCAACGTGTCAGTCGAGAGAGGCTTCGAAATGGGATTGTTGAGCACAGACTCTATCAAGAATGATAAATATTGCTTTTTGCCGCAGGGTTCCTGCATCTGTTCCATGGTCAATTTCAAGCACTTTTCCAGCATTTGAGTGGCATTTTAAATCTTTCTAGCACTTGCAGCTGTGGTAAATTACATATATTGGTACGTACACTCAAAATGATGATTTCACTTCACAACATTAAATCAGAGGTTTGTGCTCTAATGTTTCGTGACAGCAAAAAAGTTTCATGTTTCCAAAATGTGTCACCGACTTTGCATCCTATAAGCTGGCTGAGCCAATATAAAGCTTTTAAAAGTAATGAACTTACAATTTCAAGCAGTTTCATCACTTTATCCAAAATCCAAGCACTTTTCAATCCTTAAATACCAAAACGTAACCATTTTAGGATATCCAGCACCCATATGAACCCTGCATATATTTACACCTATGCTGGAGAGTGAATTATCCTGTTTTCTGTGAATTAAAAATAAAATGCTGTTGCTTTTTCCTTTATATTGTTGTTTTCATTCTTTAATTGTCACCAGAAATGCAGGAAAACAGTCCTTGACTCAAATTTTTCAGGGTAAGACCTCCAGAACCCCACTTTGGTTTCAAAATTCTCCCTATGAGGTGCCAAGGTTGGTAAGTATACTACTAGCAAGGTACTAGCTCATTTTGTTCACCAAATTTTATCAAAAGTGATCCAGAGTGTACTGGTTTCAAATTACTGTCACAAAAGAATAGGCAAGGCAAGTTTCTCAACAAAATAAAAGCAAACAAGAAGCTTCACGTCCATCATTCAAGGAAAATAAACCATCATTTGATCAACAGTGATGATGCACACTGAATTTACCTTTTTAATATAGCTCCAACCAGAGCTGAGAGATGAATTCAGTGTGCATGCAGCGTTGCAGCAAACAGATATAGACAGCCACACGTACACAAAGGCAGCCAGATGAAGTAGCACTCAGGTTCCTCTCTGACTCTCAGGAACACACAAACACTCTGCTGGTGTGTTTGATGTGCTCTCTATAATCCCCCTCTCCAGTAATAGGAAGGAGCTGTGTCTTGCCGCTGGGGAGAGCCATCATGTAGAACAGCTGCTTCGGGCTCCGGCTGATCAAATTATTACCTGCCTGATCTGGCCTGCCTGCTGCTTTGTAGTTTACCAGCAACCCAAGGTAAACAAATCCCTAGAAAACAACCTCGACCCCCAGAGTGCTCTGACAACACTTCTGAAGTTTTGCATTCATTTTAGCATAAAGCCGCTTAACGAGACTCAAAACACCGCCAGAGAGGCAAATATGGTGGATTTTGTTTATTTACATTTGGGTGTGTAACCAACCATCATGTGTTTTTTTCCTTTTATCATCCACACTGACATTGTGTTCATAGACTAATCTCTGTTTGGGGTTCTCTGGCATCGTTTTGCCCCGACCAGCAGTAGTGACGCATCTTTAGTGCCAACCAGACTGTTGTTGTGACCAGGGCTTTTAGGTTTTGTTGAGCCAGCTCGCACAAAGAAAGTCTGGCTGTGTCCAACTTGTCATATTACAGGGCTCAGAAGTCAGTTTCAATGTGGGGGGGGGGGTAAAGAGCTACAAAGTAATGTGCTGCAGTAACTGAGTAATAAAACAAGTTTCTAACAGGATCTTTGAGGTAATATTTCAGTCACTAAGTCCGGTAACGCATTGCCACCTGAAATTAAGCCCCACTGTGTTGATGGCACCTTTTTTTAAAGTGCATTGAGATACAAAAGATATAAATGTTTTAACCTGCGTCAGTATGGACATGCTTAGATTCTCCACAATTAAGCTGTTCAGTTCATTTAACAGAAATAATAAGAGCCGAAGAATAATTAATTCAGATTTGCCGGCATGGAGAGCAAGAGACTGGAAAACGTGGTGACTCCCGACCTCATGAAGTCGTAAATTGTGTCTAGTCTGTATCGGTCCACTGATCGTAAGATTCAAAAAGCGTTTTTCATTAAATTAATCTGAGTTGTGAATTTTGTCCTGTGAAGTTCATCGCCAAACAAAAACATAACTTCTTCCAACAGGAGTCGTACTTCTGTTCTTCCAGCCCGGTCTTGTTGGGTATGTTTGTTTTTGTCATGTTGCTGCCTACAACATGAAACTGTCTCCACCTTTTACTGTTTAGTTTCCACCCCAGGACAGCCCCCTGTAGTACAGCAAGCGCTCCCAGACGGAGCAGTTTTCTTTTTCAGTTTTCTAAACGGTCAATTTTGTGTCTCGCTTTTTTTGGGAGATGCTGGTAATAGACCTATTTGGTCGTTCTGACACGAGGATGTTTTCTTTTCCTGTTCCTGAACAAAAACACCCTCGTCTATGATCGGTTTGTGTCTCTCCTCATTTTGTCTCTGATCGAGGTTTCCACTTCTTCATATCTACTGAAGTTTGCATCAAAGCCTCGCATTTATTTGAATCAGCCACCACAAAAGTTGACATAATCACCAAAGTGTAGTTATCATAGTTTCAATGCGCAAACCCTCAGAACACTTTTTAATTTCTGTTTTCGTCCTTGTTCGAGTACCTTTTCTACGAACATGGAAGTTGTGCTTTTAAAAGGAAGTCTTTGTTTAGGCTTGTGTCTTTGTGTTATCTCCTCAATACAAATCTGAAAAGCTATTGTAAAATCAATGAAACGTATTTAGAAATACTGTCAGCATAATGTGAGGTTTTGTGCTGAATTCATACACAACAGTGCTTCTGAAGGTCTTTATTAAAAGAACACAAACACGAAATAACTTTATTACAAAAACATGTTTACTTCATCACAGTGCAGTGAGGTGGGTGTCGTGTTTTTTTTTACAGCTGCTGATCAAACTCATTTATCATTTTATATTTTTTTCCTCTCCTGATTTTAGGCACCATGTCCAGCTCAGCTGTGCACTCATGATGAATGGTGATGTGATTGAAATGAGATATTTTGTGGGCACAGCAGGTAGTCGGGGTGTAATTGACAACACCTGTGCTTTCGCCGGTAAGGGCCGTGATTGCAGGCAGGAAAATGTGGGGTAAATAACTCGTTCTTACAAAGACAATTCTTGTCATCCCTGTGTCTTCGCAGTTCACTGAGATACCTGATTAAAAACAAAAAACGCAGCCTGCGGTTCATCCCCGCCGCAGCCTGAAATAAGTTTCTGTCAGTCCTCTGAGATCTTAGCAGCTGCTTTGCAGGCGCTTGTTCCCGGCACACTGGGGGCATTTTTTGGTAAGAGCCTGTATTCAGCTCCGCCAATCAGCGAACAAATTCTCTTCTATTGTGCCGTGAATAGCCTTTCTAATTTCAGACCCTGAAAGGAAAGTAAATCACCGGGTTAGCAGCTGCTGCGTTACAAATGTTTTCTTTCCCTGCTCACCAGGTTTTGTACCGAATGCCAACGTAAAAGTTTTGCTTGTAAAATCTTTTGTAGCTCTAAATATGGAAAGCTGTAGTCCTGCTCACCTCCATGCCAGCTTCTCTTCCACTGCATCTGCAGCTCTCACATTATTTTATTTTTAGGTTTTTTCATGCACTGGTCAATTCTGATATTTTGGGACATTTTGCTTCCATCTTCTTTTAGACATGTCTTTAGTGGACAGAAAACATCCACAATTCAAATGTAGGTGCTGATTTTAGTTCAGATTTCTTTTCTGAACGTGTAGTTTCATATTCAATCTTGAAATATTAAACAGTTTACAGTTTAGTCTTTAAGTACTAAACCCAATCATGGCCGGAAGCTACCGCTGTCACTCTGGACTGCTGTTTTGACCCATCGGCAGTAAATGACTCCAGCTGGGAGACACCAAATCTAACAAGAAATCCCCTTTGTGAAATCAATGGTATTCGTTTGGCAGGAATGTTTTTCCCAGTCGGCAGCACGGGCTTATGAGCTCACATGATGCGATCGCGGCACACAGGTGCCTCACTGATGGACAACTTGACAGCAGCTCATGAGAATAAAAGGTAGAGATTTATTCATTTGCTTAATCCTCCTGGGAGGGTCTGCTGATTGGAAATTATTACCTGAGGGCGGCAGGTTTTTCATCCACTCCATAATAAACATGTCAGTGATTCTCTAGCTGTTAGTGAAATCACCCACAGCCTCATGCTATCTATGACATCCTCGGGTAATTTGATAGTGCTCGGATCAGCATCTGGTGTTTACGGCAATTACTGAAATGTGCACCTGGCATCTCCATCACACGGGCCATATAAACAGTTTGAAACACTGGAGGTGCAACAGTCAACGTATCGAGCCTGTGGATGATACGGAGCCACTTTAAAACATGTCACTGATCCTGGAGATAACTGCAGAGATCGAGTTTAGATACGTAGACAGTCTCAAGTGCCTACATCTTCTGTTTTGGTGTGCAGATGTTTATTTTTAATACTTGTCCAATTCTTATAATTCAGTATTTGCTTAATAATATATTAACATGTAAAAACAGCCCATCACACAATCAGTTTATCAGGTTGTTATGGCTCAGGTGTTAGGAAACAAATTTCAAGACTCAGAGGAACATGAGCGTCCCATAGGAGTTATGTTTTCTGTCAAAATGATGAAATCCAGTATTTCCTCCTATTTCCCTCCTGGCTTGAATATATTCTAGATCTTTCAGTTCAAGCTGTTAGACTCTCCTCCACACTCACTCTTTTAATTTGTCTTTTCCATTTTGAGCTGGGGATTAAAGGAGGAGTTTGTAAGATATGGCCAGAGATGTCTTCTGGAGTTGGCCTGCTAACCAGCTAGCTTCAGTCGGTCCTCTCTCGTACCGGCAAGAATCGATTATCCGATAAGTAGCAGATATACTATGCCAGCTGTTAGCGTAATAAATCAACAAAAACTTACAATATGTCACTTTGATTTTCCTTTATTAGCAGAAAAAGGACCGTACACCATCTGAATTCTCACTTTTACTAAACTAAGACGAGCTCAATGCTTCGTTAACAGATTGTAAATCATTCAAACTCGAAAGAAAATTAACAAAACTAGAGTCTTGGTTTGTCTTTCCACAATCACGCCTGCTTTAGTCAAAATAAATCCTCAATTCACTGAGTAAGATGAAAGAAAAAGCTCAGTTCTGCACAAAGTCACGGTCCGGTCCCGGTCAGAGCAGCTGTAAATCGCCTCCATACTCCTCTGTTGTCAAGCTGACCTCCGTCGGTTCTACCAGATCCAGTTGAGCTCGGCTCCTGTCGCCTGTGCTCACTCCCTCTTTGATCCCAGGTCCCGGTCCAGACAAACTCTCATTCCACTGGCTCCATTGCTTAATGAGCCGTGAGCTAATTAGCTAACACTAGCTAGCTTGAGCCAAGGACAGCTAACAAAGAGAAGCAGTTGTTGGTTTCTGGCCTTATTCTAGAAATTACACTTTTAGATGGTAAAAGTACACCCTTTGTTTTATAGTGGGATGTTAAAAATACCACTTAATGCATAAAACTGTTCAATAAATTACTTAAATGCAGACATTTCTCCTGAAGCTCTCCAGGCGTGCTTTATTGTGTGAAGGGACCACAACTTCTCAGTGAATGAATTAGCCTGAAGGAAAGCTAATTTGCTCAAGGCAGCTTATTTTCAGAGAGAGCCGGTCTGATAAATGTTATCCGAGCCTCTGAGAGACGGAGCGGTCGACACAGTAAACCTGCCGCCGCTACAGCAGCACCTGCTCTTTAAGTAAACATGGGGAGAAAGAGAGAAGGTCATTCAAGTAGCTATTCACTTGTATTATAGACTGAATATCAGTCACTCACTGTTTGTGATGCTGTGTCCTTTAAACACACATGAACTCATTCAGAGAAGATTTCATTATTTACTCATGTTGGTTTACTGTCTGAGCCTCAACGTCAGGTAGTCGGACATCCACAAAGAGTCATTTAGAGAATTGGTTTGTCTCTCTGTTGTAAATTGGAAAGAACTGAGCTTATTAATCAGATAAGAAATGGATGCTTATGTAGCCTGAAATAATTTGGTTCGACTGTGTAGGCCTATTAAATGTAATTGAATTAAATTGAAGCGCTATTAAATTAATCTCAGCCCAGTCGCCCGAATGAAATCTTGCAGTTTATGCATCTGAAAACCATGGACATGTTCCACATATCGACAAGATGTCAGGACATTTCAAGTCTCGGTTCAAGCATTTTTAACGAGACACTGGGACGTTTCCAGCAATGTTTCAGGCGGAAAAAAGTGCGTATTTCTGACAAGTCGTTGGGACATTTCCATCCATGTGTCTGGCAACAAAAACAGGGTTTTTCACTACACATTGGAAGGTTTGCAAAATTGGATATTTTTGACCAGATGACAGGTGTGTTTGTGGGAACAAAACCAGGTGTTTTTTTTTATGAGATGTTGGGACATTTCCAACTGTGTTTGTAGCAACAAAAACTGATAATTTCACAAGACGTCCAGATGTTTGTGCCAGACCGTAAGCACAGCGTTGTCACAAGGTAAAATCTAACCTAAAGAAAGTAAAGTTTCAACATAAACAAATTCCTACATATCTGTGGTTTGCAGACATTGCCAATGTTTATTCAGGCAATTGATTTGGCTAATCTGTCCAGATACCATTCATTCTCAGTTTACCTGACTTTCATTACTGTGTGCTGGAATCAAGTCAAGCTATGATTGAAATAATTAAGACGACCTACTATACAGCTTCCCAGTCAGAAGCCGCGTCTGTGATTTGTAAACCACCGCTGCATCTCTTTTAATCACACAAAACCTTAGAAGACCCGTGAAATCCAGTGAATCTGTTTTTCAGGCTGCTGTCGCTTTAAAATCCATGAAAATTGATGAGCGTCGCGCAGTGTCCCAGGCCTTGAAGACGTGCTGTAGTTTATGATAACACAGACTGCTGATATACACACTGATACGAGATCTGTGTTAAGGAGAAAAGGCGGAAAAAGGATCCATCTTCTCCCGGTCGTGCAACTAAAGGGATTATTCTGGGTCACGGGTTCAAACAGCCACTGTAGTTCTTTGCTGTTCTGCCGAGCTTTCGCCCGGAGCTGCTCGTCGGCTCCCTCGTCGTCACTAGTTTTCCTTCTGCCTTTTATTTTCCCCAACTTCCAATTTTTGCTTTTATCATTTGTTTCAGCCTTTATCTGCCTCTTCTGTCTGTGTTTGTGCCTTAAAGGAAGGTGACTCAGGGAGGTTTTTAATGGATATAAACAGTCTTCTCACAAATAGCCTTGGAAGAAACCATAAGAGAGTACTCAGTGTGCTAAAATTGCTTTTCACCAAAAAAGAGCAGGTGCGTTCAGTTGTAATGAAAAGGCACCTGGATGTTCTTTAGACTTCCCAAAAAATAATTAGAAAGAGCTGCACGTCCTGTGTGACCGCTGCAGCTACAAACCAACAAACCTCGTCAACACTTCTCGGTCATAACAAGAATGTAAACAGTGTTCAAACATGCTCTTCTACACCCGCATGCATACAAAATATTAATGATCAGTAATAAAAGGAAAGCTCAGGAGGCAAAAACAAACCTGCTGAATGAATGAGAGAAAGCAACACAGCATTATTGGTTTGATTAAACTCGTGACTTTTGTTACCATTTTGTTGACGCACCATCTTCTGTGGCCTTGTTTATTATGACAAAAATATTGCAATGTCCTTTTGAAGTGTGGAAGATTGTCCTCGGCTCACCAAAACATAAAAGCAGCTAAATATGCTAAAATAAGTTAAAACATTTAGGGTCAATTTTCTATTTCTCTCTTGTCACAATGCTGGGCTTGTGGTCTGGTTAGGTTTAGGCACAAAAAACACAGTGTTAGGGTTAGGAAAGAGTTGTGTTGGCTTGAAATACATGTTTTGGTCCAAGATTTTGTCCCAAAATATCCTTTTTTTTTGTAGCCACAGACACAGCTGGAGATTATCCCGAGGTTTAACTTTAAATTTTCCAGTGATGATACTTAGACATGTCAAAAATATCAAGTAGTTTCACACTTAAAATTACCGAAACACAGACTCGAACTGCGATCCTCCAGTTTGGCATCGTTGTCGTCCGTATCCTGTCTATCCTATATCTTTTAGGATGCATAACATGTTTCAGTAATCGTATTAAACACACCCTGTAGCACATCATCTGTACCTCTAACTAAAGTGGGCTGTGAGTACCACAGAATAAGTCTGAAGGCTGGCTTGCACTCCCCACGTTTTTTGTACAAACGACAGAAGTGACTGCTGTTGTTTAAAGGTCATCCAGCACACTTACTTTTCGTTTTCTGAGCAAATTAGGCCGAAGGATTGAGAGTTTCTGTGATTTAAGCTCTGTACATGTGCTTAACAAGTACTGGAATAAACCTTTAAAGACTCCCATTAATTGGAAGAGACAGTATTTAAGGACGTGCATTTAGTTTAGAAGGATCCAGCATTTAACTGTATGTTAGTTGAGGAATATGCTGCAGCATGGTCTGTCACAATCCACACAATCATCCACAGCCCAGCCTACTGTGGAGAACATTCAGCTCATTAGCAGAGGACTTTCACTGACAGAGCGTTCTTCCATCTATACGACTCTCCCTATTAGTGCCTTTAAGCCTCTTCCCAAGCTCGTCTTTTCCCATTTTCATTTCATTTAAATCTTATAGTTGTAATCTCTTCCCTCTTTGTTGTTGTTTCATTTTCTTAGATAATAATTCAGCGTAAACGCCTCAAAAGGTTGTTTTCTTTTCATCAAGACGTCCCTTCAGTTATTTTAATACCCGAGACTTGTTTGGGAAACAAACAGTTTCTGTCTCATTATCCTCACAGAGCTTAATGTAAGAGGAACCAGCATCGTGAATAAATGTTTTCTTTTATCACAGGTTTCGTTTGCTTCACTCGTGGTATATACACCAATCAGCCACGATATTAAAAACCACTGACGAGTTATATGACGTAACGCGCCCAAGACGGGTCCAGTGGAATCTGGGGGTGTAGGTGGGGTTTTTTCGTCCACTCTTAACCAGTCAAATCTGATTAAAACGGCTTAAAAAGTTTTGTGATTTTCCCCCAAAATGAAGTTTAAATTGTCCCTTTCCCACAGATCATACATCTCCTGCTCATGTGAATCATTTCACGACACCAACCTCTCTCACGGCTCGATCCAGAGTGCTGCGCCGTGACGTTTTCAGCTCATCCCGCCAGAGCACTTGAACAAATGTGAGTTCACTGTCTAATGTTTGAATCACCTCACCTTTCTTGGTAATCCTGTGTGTTAGTATCATATCCTCCTCTTCCATGCTTATTTAAAGTCTGTCTGCAGCCACATCATATCTGTTTAAACCGTCGTGAATCTCAACTGTGTGGCACCGGCAATGAAACAATGGGTGTCATACAGTCGCCGTTTTTAGCGCTGCAGATCTTTATATTCAAAATGCTTTAAGTCGTCTCACTCCTCTTTTAACGTCTCTGTGCAGACTCTTCTGTCAGGATGCGGTATTAGCAGTAACCTTGTAGCGTAGAAGTGTAGACGCACACATGTCGCCTCCATTTCCTAATTTGATTCATTTTGCTGTGCAGATTCTCTTGAGTCTCTCTTCTGTCATTAGACTCCCTTTTCTTTCTTTATTCATGCCCTCTCGGCCTTGGAGAGGTTCATCAGAGGGTTTCCGGCTTCTTTTGTGACTCGAACAGACTTCAGCAGCACTCAGCCAGCCGGCGCGGCCTTCGGCTGTGATCTCCAGAGACGGTACAGAGCAGCAGGTTCAAGATGAGGAAAATTCACTTTCTCGGGGACAGTGAAGAAGCTGAGATCCAGTCTGCTGTGGCGAGAACAAGCAGTTTATTTGGTGCTTGATAGGTATGAAATTAAAGCTGGAGTGCTTGTGTGTGTGTGAGGTTGATATTATGGTGTTTACTGAAGGTGTATTATAAGATGAGAGAGTCTGCAGTCTGTGCTAAATTCGATAGATATGAAATGTGTGTTTACTTTCTGTTCTTCTACTGCAGGTGTGTGCGAAGCTTCTCCAGCTTGTGATGAATCAGACAGCAGCAGTAACAAACCTGCCAGGTGTGAAGAGGATCGCATGAACAGCTCTCGAGATTTATGTGAATCACACACACGTAGACGGACGGAGATTACTTGCTTTCTAGTTGGATTTTTCAAACCTGATTACAATTCAAGTTGAGACTAGTTTGTTTCTTTGAAAATGTAATTCACCAGCAGACAGCAGAAAAACAACAACAAAGTCAAATCACTGCACAGAAATCCCAAACAGGACTCACGCTGGGGTAAATAAGACTGAGAGTATAGCTACAGCCATGCTAGCAGCTTTGAACTACATGCTGACTGTGATTAAAATCCGTACCTGACCCGAGCCCGACACTGTTGAGTTTGTGCTTCCCTTTCACGCAGTTGTTAGCATGGCTACAGCTTGCCCTTTCATCCTGATCCTCATTTTTGTCTGAATCGGTCCCGCCCGTCGTGAGTTTGGGTCAGGTGTCCATGCTCTAGTGTAAATCTGTACAAACTTTCATGGCAATCCATCGAAAGGTTGAAGTATTTCAGTCTGGATCAAAGTGGTGGGCAGGCTGCCATAAAGCCACACTGCTAGCATGACTCAAACAGCGATGACATTTGCAACCCCTCTTTATTTCCGCCCTTTCTTGTGCCTCAAGTCATAATTTGAGACCATTTGCTTCATAGCGGGATTGTGAATGTAGAGAGAGGAAAGAAAAACACTTCCATTTCAAGTCCTCAGAGCTGAGCCGCACATGATGAAGACTCCTGACTATATTTGGACTGACATCATCGTCCTCAGGAAGCTGTAACGCTCTAACGAGGTTGAGCATCTCTTTAACTGATTTCTGATGAAAAAGTAAGAAAGTATAACATTTTAGAAAACTCGATAATCTCCTCACGAACGGCCCTGATGGTTCTGAACAGTGATTTGAATCCTCCACGTTGTCGTAGCTGTCGTTGCCTCTCCTGCACCTTTTTACTTCTCTTTCCGTCGCAGTACGCTTTCGGTTTCTCATCTTCTCTCTCTGTTTGAACTCTTTCTCTGTCACACATGAAAACAAGCATCGTTATTAGCCCTTCTGCTCCCACATGCCATGAATCTGCCGTAATTGAGACCTTGATCATCCCACACAAGACGATGCATGGATGAAAGACAGAGGGAGAAAGACAAGGTCCAATTAGTATCTCTGCAGCAGCCCGACTCCCGGGAGTTCCAGGTGGTCCCACGGATCTAATTTGAGGAAGATTTTTGAGAGCTCAAAAGTTATCTCAGTCGGTTTATCGAAGAATATTATTCATGCACTGAATACCTGCAGCTGCCAGTCATTCAGCGATTACAAAACCTGTGCAGTCCCAAGTTAGTGCCAGGAGAATGCTAGGATTAAGGCTGCAAAGGAGGAAGTGAGGAGAAGAAGTATAAAGAGCAAAAAGTCTGTATAGGAACCGAATCACAACCAAACCACGAAGGTCTGGTTTGTCTGTCGCTGGTTCGCTTAACTTAGTTTGCAGGTAAACATACACACAGGTCATTTTCCAGGATCTGAACAAACGATTAATGTTGTTTTTCTGTCGAGGACTCAGTGAACACCTTCATATTGTCGAGGGTACTGACCCTAAACGAGGTCTGGTGGGGCTGCAGACCTTCACTCATCTCCAAATATATCAAACGAATGTCTGTGACGCAGTTGAAGACGACCTGCCTCTTCCATAAAATGGATTCTTTGTGAATCAGGAGAACCCTTCAGCGTCTATAATAAAGCTCAGCTCTACAAAGGATTCACCATTTTCCCCGTCTGAAATGTGTATGACTCACTCAGTTTTGCTGTTTTGTGGAAATGCTGCAGATTGAGGGATCATTTCACTTTGATCTGCACTGAGACACACTCGATCAAGTTGAACATCAAAGCCCGAGGTCGTGCCTCACCCTCCAGTTGTGCCCAGACTCCTTCTCACGTCTTATTCTCTCTTATTATTCTGCTGAATGCATCCTCCGTCACAACAACCCACATTACTCTCCCAGACTTCAAGGTGTCTCAAGTACATTTTAGTTTTTTTCCGGCAGCACAAATGATTCACCTCCATTTTTTTTTGGTCTGTCCTTTCTTTTTGTCTGAAGTCTTTTTTTTTTTTTTTCCTTGAAACAAAAGTTACAAAGAGCGAAACAGCGTTTTTATATTTGATTTCTCCCTCGTTCATCATGTGCTGAGCTGGCTCCTTTCCACCTTTTTGTCTTCATGTTGATAATCCAGCAGATTCATGTCTTTCATTAACACTTTAGAGCCGCTATGACCGAAACACATCTCTTCTCTGTTGAATCTAACGCAGCATGTGCTCCACGGAGCTCTGCCTCTGTCTGTTCCCTCTCTCTCTGCGTCCGTCCTTTAATTGGATGAGGACACAGCAAAATAGGAGAGAAAAAAACATTCAAGGCCAACTAAAATAACTCTCTGAACCGAGCCTGTAATACCTTCTTTAAAAGAGGAAATGCAACCTAAGCTAAAATCTCTCTCCTCTTTTAGTCTCTGTGGTGGGTTACATGAGAAGCTTCTGCGTCCCCGGTGGAAAACATGGCACTCCTTCAGACAGACCCACAGCAGAGCAGATCGGCTCAGCGCTGCATGAGGGGGCAGCAGCCTTCATCGACCTCCTCGTCATCTTCTGCTGCTGCTGCTGGGGATGGATGACAGGATCGGGGGGGGAGCTCCTCTCTGGGGCTCATGAACCGAGTGCTGGTGAGCCCCATGTTTCTACTTTAATAATGAAAGGAGTAACTTCACTCTAATGCTGCTGCACCACTAAATGTGTACAGCATGTTCTACAGTAATTGTCTTAATATTCTGCATTCAGTTTACACAAAATCAATTATTTACTGCACACAGCGTGAGCACAGCAACCAGAGCACGAGCAGGGTGTTGGTCAGGGCAGCATCCAGCGTCTTTTTTGTGCGACTGCTATGAGCTCTTCCAGTTGAAAATCTCTCAACTTCTCAGAAAGGCGCTGCTGACGTCACAGTCGCTCTTTTTCTTTTTCCTGGCCTCAGCGATAATATTCACCGTATTTTTGTCTCCTATGGATCATGTCATCGCCCACATCCTCCTTGCTCTGATGTCCTGACGTCAAATAAATAACAAACAAAGATAATAAACCACAGAGGGGCAGTGTCGATCCTACAGCGCCGGTTGTTGTTGAGGATATTGCTGTAACAGAGACGCATGTGCAGCATTTCCAACGCTTCATCCCAGCGCTCCTGAGCGCACAGCCAGCACTTTCCTGCCTGAAAAAAACGCCGTGTTGATACGGACCTTAAATTAGCTGCCTCTTCACGCAGTCGTTGACTTTGTCCTTCCTCATCAGTCGAGTTCACCGCTGGCTGCCGTCGGACGACATGCTGATTCGTCCAAAGCTTCCTCTCTCAGATGGAAAGTGTCCTCCTGAGAGGAAGCGGGCACAGTGTGTCCCTGCCGACTTGTCTTTCCCGCTGGCACCGCCACACGCCAGGACTTAACAAGCAGACTGAGACAAGTTTGGAAGTGGTTAGGGAGCATTTACCCTCCTGGTGCTTTACGCAAGTAGGTCACTGAGCTAAAGACTGCTGGAGCTCCTTCAGCGAGTACACTCTGTCCGCTGTAGATGAACTCTACAGGGACAACGATCCCTTCAGACCACACTGTACTGTATGTCACGCTCACATCCTAATTAACGCCTAAGCTTGAAGCTTCATGACTTTCATCAAGTAACTCCTTCTCACGGACGCAGGAAAGAGACGTGTGAAATGATCTTTCATAACAAGGTGCATCATTTCTAATGAAGCATGCAATGGGCTTAAATACGGCTCATCTTGAAGTGGATTCCTGCTTTAAAACACCAGGTTCAGTTTTAATTAAAGTGGAGCTCCATGTGTTGCAAATTGAGGGAAGCAGCGAGGTGAAGAGTCCTCGAGGAACACAACACTCAAGACAGACAGCTGAGAGGGCCGACAGCATTCAGGTGCAACATGACACGTGTGAAGTGCACTTCATGATGCCGAGAACACACTGAGCAGCAGGTTGACGTGCAGACAGAATCGAGCATTAATATTTATGTTAATGTTTATTCATGATGGAGATGATTGACAGGGCTAATGATCAGGTCAGACCAAATATCACGGATGAGACTGCAATTACACTGCAAACAAAAGCCTTTCTAAAATGAAGTCCAGTTACGAACAACGTGGCGAGAAAAATACCTTCTCTCTGAAGTGTGTTTCTCCAGTTTCTTCATCAGAAGTTATACGACATACATTGGGTTTTAGTGTGTTTCTCCATTCATCTCCCATAGACTTCAACGTGGCACCAAACCAAGAATCAGTGACGTAACGACCCTTCTTTCTTTTTTAGGTTCCTCGATGGTACGCTGATCGGTTTGACACACGTGTATTTGGGCACAAGCACATAGCTTGAAGCCCGACGAGACAAATTTGCAAGATCACGTGATCTCACAAATCTATCCAGCTGCCTCGCAAGGTAAGTCATGAAAAACTCGAAAACAAACTAAACCCTAAAATTGAATGTGTAACTTCACGGGGGCCTTGATGTTGGGATTAATTTTTATTGTTTCCTGTTTTATTTTTTCAGATTCATCCTCATGTGTCATGTTTTACCTTCCACTTCCTGCCTTTGTCTGTTTTCCCGCCCTTTTTATTGCTCACCTGCGGCCCCATTAGTAAATCATTCCTGTGTGTTTAATGGTGCGTTCCAGTGCAAGTTGGAAGTCGGAATTTCCGAGTCGGTATTTCAAACTTCCAATCTAAAAGCGTTAAAAACCGATGAAAAGGTAAAAAGTAACTGTTCACTATGTGCGCCGCCGTACTGCTGTGATGTCATCTGTGTATACGTCGGCGAACTCGGGCTTTGCGGATCTTGTCCGAGTTTCCGACTTGGACTTCCGGCTCGGATAACCGGTCCATGGAAGGCACCATTAGACTGTGTTTTCCCTGCACTCTTCATTGGCGTTTAACCTGCGTTCGCTGCCTGATTGTGGGTTATTCCTGTTTTGTTACCTGCCTTTTGTTGCTTGTATTTTGCATTTTACATCAGCTTTCATTAGAGCTTATGTTTGTTTTGCCAGATGTGGACCAGAACTCTGTGACTCTGTGATTAATTCAGTTTTGGTTTCATTACAGTTTGAAGCGACACACCGTTACGATGCCACCCCATGTCGCTCCCGGCTGAATTATTTAAGATTGCAGGTAATAACTTACAGTTTTATTGACTGTCGTTGTTGTCGTCTTTGTGTTGCTGCTGGTTTTTACACAGACATTATTGTGGCATTTACAGAACTTATTACCTGTAATTCATCACATCCTTACAGTGTATATCTCATAAAGAACTGAGAGATTGCTTTTGCTGTGTTGAGGTTTCAAAGTGCTGATCAAAGCAGCCAGACTTTTCACTAAATTAAACAGAAAAAAAACAAAAAAACAACTTGTCAGCGTCCACAGCAGGAGCTCTTTATTGATTTTCATGGCTTCTGTTTCAGCCTCATTACTCATCGAGCCACAGTCAAACCGGAGCGGGGGAACTTCAGAGGAGACGCTGCTGCCCACGTGAAATTGCCAAAATCACCGGAGGAAACCACCAAATCCCAGACCTAATTGAGAGCCAATCAGTTTCAATTACAAGCATTTTGTGTTGAGCGTGGTATCGCTGCTGTGAATGCAACGAATGGCAGGAGGGCTGCCCACTCACGCCCACTCTCAATATGTTATCGTGCCATTTTTACACAGCGTGGTGGGGTGAGAGACAAGACAGAGTGAGAAAATGCCAACAGAAACTGTCGAGGACCGCTGCCAAGTTAAATATTCAGCCCACCCTCACAGAAGCACAGCCTCGCTCGGTCTCTCTCTTCCTCTGGCAGATTCCCTCCATCATATGTTTGGCTCATTTTACATTATTTGACTTGTACAAGTGAGATGGTTGGTGGTTTTCTGCAGGAAAGTGATTAATATATAAATGGAAATGGAAAGCTTGAATTGGAGCAGAATTTGCCTGATGGCTGGTGGTGCTAGACACTTTTTATATATATATTGTGACATGGAAAAACCAAGTCAGTTTAGTGCCTTCATGTGTGGCTTCAGGTCCCGCTGATGTAACGAGACTGTCCTTTCAAGAGAGAAGAGTTGTCTCAGCAAATACCAGATAAAGACATATGTGTGCTTGTGAGGTAGCTGTAGGAGTTGTGAGTGTTGCCAGACAGGAGCAACAGTGGAGGTAGTGTGATGTCGTCATAGAGCCACAATAGGGATTTTAAGCAGAGACGGTTGAGGGGGCGGCTTCTGTGTTCAAAAACAAAAAAAGCTCCACACTCGACACTTCCTGACATTGTAGTCCAACAGAGATACCTGGTTTGTGTCCCCAGGAGTCCATCAGACAGTGAAGGTAGGTGCAGAAGTAGCCATTTTACGAGGTAGCTGTTCGAATGTAGCCGTCCCTCTACCCTCCCTGCTTAAAGTCCCTAATGTCCTCAGAGGGAGGAGGTCAACAAAACACTGTCAGAGACAAAACTTTGTTTCCTGTGACGGTCAACTTCTCTTTGAACCGTGAACACGATTGTTTCCTAAACTTCCAAGTGGTTATTCTTAATCCAAAGACTCTGTGAATGGTTACAACCCATAAAGACCTAAGCAGCATATTATCAGTGTAATCAGGCAGCTAATGCCAGTTATAGATGAGATAAATATCTATATAAAGATAAGATAAATTTAAATAACAAACACAAAAATGACAACATTCACAACTACTTTGCTAATCAGATCTAACCCTATTGAAAATAAAACACAAAGGCAACCAACTCTTTGCCTACAGCGCTAGACAACCGCCAGCCCCTTCGTGTAACGGTGCTGAGGTAGCCCATGTTTATATAAAAAATAATCTAAAAAAAAAACTCTCCATGTTTCAATATTTGTAAGCGTGACACCACTGGATACAATTTCCCGTTTGTGGCGACAAAAACGAGAAGTCAGGACATCTTCAGCTGTGTTTGTTGTGACCAAAACAGGATTTTTAAGCAAAAACATGATGTTTTTCTAACATTAACCAAGTGTTTTTGTGCCTAAACCTAACCAGACCATAGGCACAGAGTTTTAACTTGCAGAAACGTACTTTGAAAACATTTGTTCTGACGATTGGGTTGGAAGTCTACGTCAACCAAAACTGTAGGAAACCACTTACTGTAGTTAAGTTGTAATCTTGTGATTTGATCTCGCAGTGCAAACAAAAAACTTACATTAATACCAACCAAGTGTAAACAAAGAAATAGTCTGCTGTTGTTGATTCAGGTGCATGCTGATTACACAAAGATGATGACGATGGCTGACGATGCCATAGTTTCCAAAATGCTCCGTTTTATGATCCACAGAAACTTGAGTTTTGAAAAATCTGCACTTCAGATGAAACGTTCTGAAAGTCGGTGTTTCAGCAACCTAAAATGTTCCTGTTAGGAAATATCTGTATACTTCACGGGCTCAGAGTCCCTCCTCCCTCAGCTCAACAGCTGTCTGATCGCTGTCCTGTTCTGTTCGTGTTCAAAAGCTGAAGCTGCTGTCAGAGACACTTTAGGTAAAATGTCCCTTTTCTCACGTGAACCTTCGCTGAACTGCAGGCAGTTCTGTCTGTCAGGTCAGATAGGATCCTCATCAGGAGTCAGGCGCACTCAAAATCACCGGCTACATCATGTTTTCACGACGCACACACATCACAGAATATTCACTCCTCACTCTGTATTTTTGCAGGTGTCTCTGGTTTGCTGCAGCTCGGCGCTCAGGAGAGTTTAGTTGTTTAATGAATAATGAGTTTCACAGTGAAATGAATTATAAATGAAGGAAAGACGAGTGTTAACACGCAATGTTTGGACCGCTGAATGTCTGCGCAAGGAAACACAGAAAATGTACAGATATGTGAAGAAATGAGAGGAAAAACCAACAGTGTGTCAGAAGGCATGTGCTCTGCTTTCTTCTGGTGTTGTGACGATGGTGGAGAACATTTCTGAACATCTCAGGACGGATTTAAATCTGGTGATGCAGACAGTTTTTTGTCGTTTGTTCACTCGTTTTTCGATTTAATCTCCTTCCTTGATGTGCCACTCAAGCAACATTTTTCTTGTTCTTTCTTCTTACAGACCTTTTTCACATCCCATTTGTTGGCACGTCACAGCAGGAGAGGCACAGATTTTATTGATGACGATTAAATATTGATATCGTGCATGCTGGATCCTAAACGAAGTTCACTCTCTCTCAAAGTGTCATCAGCTGATCGGCCTCCACCCGTGAGCTCCTGGCCCGACACCTCATTGGTTGTCTTGAATCTGAGCGAGCCAATCACCGAACAGAATCTACATTAGAGGGAACATTTCTGTTTAAATCATCACAAAACTCTCTGTCATTGATGCCGTGTCACAGTTTCCGCTCCTTCTAGTCCACCTCAGGGACATAAAAACAAATGCACATGCAGAAATACAAATTGCCACATGATCTGATAAAGCACAATTAATTAATTAATGCAAAGACGTGCAGAATATTTCCTTTTGATAGAATGGAGGAGCCATTTAAAATGAAAAAAACATGGAGTCACTCAGTGTAAACATCACTTGGCTTCCATGCAGCACTGGAACAAGATGATACAGAATCTATAGGATAGTGTCGGTGGAATAAGATGATTTTTTTCAACATTAAAGCTACGCTGAAACTTTATGAAACGCTGACTACAAAAAAATCCTTAATTATTTGGCCCTTCTTGTAAATTTGGCATTATTGGAGAAAATCCCCAGACTCCCTTGAGAAATCAGTCAATTTTGTGAGTTGCTGAGTTGGAAGAAACTTTCTGTACTTTGTGAAACACTGTTGAAAACCAATTTGTAACTGTTTTGGCCTTCTTGTAAATTCGGCATTACATTAAGGTGACTGCTTCTCAGTCTTAGTGCGTCGTACCTGCCAACATTTAGCAGCTGTTTGAACACACTGTCTCAACTGATTTTACTTTTTACACAAAATTTATTAAAGGCAACATTTTATCGATGGTAAACATGTCATATTTTACAAATGCAGTAAACGGTTACCAAAATCCCCAGACTCCCTTGAAAAATCAATCAATTTTGTGAGTTGCTGAGTTAGGAGATACTTTATAAACTTTGTGAAACACTGTTGACAACAAATTTGTGACTATTTGGGCTTTCTTGTAAATTCGGCAAATGTTTTACATGATATTTCTTTCTCTCTCTTCCACTTGTGATCAGGTCTTTCAGGACGGCTGTTAATACCAGGTGTGAATCCCCTCACTGTGAAGTGGTTCAAAATTCACTCACTCATCTTACACTTTGCATGCACACGATGACACACGCTCTTCAAACGTATCCTGCCGGGTCTCAGGTTTTAATTTGCCATCATGCAACATGAAGTGGATCTTTAACAGCGGCTGCATCGGGAACAAGAGCCCTCTTTGTTTTTATTGATTTAAGCAACCGCAGCAAAACGCACAACACAAGGTGCTCTGATGGGATAAATGATGAAACATACGTGCACGTCATGGACACAATTGAGTGAAGATGGACCCACTTTAGCTCAGCAGATCAGAGTAGAGAAGGTGTAGAAGCAATTTTCTGGCTGATGGACACATAAAAGCAGAGTGCAGCTGACCTTCAGCTCCCCGACAGCTACAACTCACTGCTGTTTACTTCCTGTCCATAACTCCCTGAGGAGCTGTAGCTGTAAGCTTCACTATGTGTGTGTGTGCTGGTGCATCAATGAGACAGTGCTGGGCTTTAAAATCAGTCTTCTCTCACTTTACGTTTGTTCTGTCCTTGATTTGTGGAGCTTTCTGTTACGAGAGCAGAGCCACGGCTTCACCGATATCAGACTTTTTCCAAAGGTGGTCTGTCTCTTCCTCTTTGCTGTTTCATCCATTTATCCAGTCACTTTGTGTCTCCGCGTCTCAGAGGAAGTGAAGGTGTGGATGCGCTCTGTGTGTTGCGTGTTTCGCCCGATCAGACGGTGTGAGGTTTTTAAAAGCAAAGTTTTGGGGCTCTTGCTTACTTCCTGCCGATTCTGTCCTCACCTTGAGTGGCTGCATGCCGGTGTGATTTATTCTCAGCCCGGTAACAACCGTGTCTGAGCACTTAACAAGGCGGTGTTGCATGTCGAACCATTCATTAAACATGCAGCGCTCCCTCACCTTGAATAGCCTCAGAAGAAAAGCTGAAGGTCTTAATTTCTCTCTCAAATATTTCTTTCTAAAAGATACAAACTTTGTCAAACACTGACTTCGACATTTTTTTTAACTATTTGGGCCTTCTTGTAAATTTGGCACTAAATGAAATGCATTACGTTGACACCAACACGTTTCAACTGATTTCACCGTTTACACTCAATTTATGAAAAAAAACGACATTTCATTGACGGTAAACATGTGAAATTTTACAAATACAGTAAAAAGTAACAAAAATAGGCGATTTCTTTGACGCCTGTGGAGAAAATCCCCAGACTCCCTTACAAAAATGCTAAATTTTGTGAGTTCTTGAGTCAGGAGAAACGTTATAAATTTATGAAATGTTGACAACAACAAATACTTAACTATTTGAGCCTGCTTATGAACTCGGCATTAAATGAAATACATTAAGTTGACTGCTTCTGCGTCTAAAAGGCGTCTTACCTGCCAACATTAGCAGCTGTCCTAACGCACAGTTTCAACTGATTTCACCATTTACACAAAATTCACAACATTTCAACATTTCATTGACAGTAAACATGTCAAATTTTACAAATACAGTAAACAATAACCAATATAGGACATTTCTTTGATGCCCATGGTGAATATCGCCAGACTCCCTTAAAAAATTGCTACATTTTGTGAGTTGTGAGTTCGAAGAAACTTCGTGAATTTTGTGAAATACTTTTTACAACTAATTCTGAATTATTTGGGTCTCCTTGTAAATTCGGCATTAAATGCAACACGTTAAGTTGACTGCTAAAACATTAAACTGTCAGTCCCCGATTCTCGTCCATACAGTATGTCCCATCTCTGTCTCTCAAATGTGTATTATACAGCGTCTCACGAAGATAATGTAGTTTAATGGCCGACATCTGATGCAGTCAAACATCTGTGTTGATTTATGACGGCACCGTCGAACCACACTTCCTCAATTTCAGTCCAGATGGCTTCAGATTTCCATTCAGCAGCTCCAAACACGGCAGGTGTGAAAGCACCTTCATTCTCCGGCGAGAGGGATTAGAACAGTCGGTCACACAAAGACAAACGTGTCTGCTCATTGAAAGTACCGGCGGATTGTTGGGATTTCATCTGTTCTGCCTCCAATCTCATTCTCCCTCATTGGATCACAGACCGGTGGTGGCTGTGAGTATTTTGTTATCAAAAATAGTTTTTCTTGTGGCTCAGGCAGACTATGGCTTTGTTTTAGAAAATAGGACAATCCTTTGCACAAAACCACTCTTAACGAGCTGTGGGACGGCTGAAAAGGAATAAAGGAAGGCAATTCTGCTAAATCACAACCGACTGCGATTACACAGAAGACTTAGGGAACAAACCCTGAATGGAAACAAAAACCTGGAATCCACCTTTTTTTCCTCCCAGTGTGCCGCTTCCAGGCAGGATTCAGGTCGTTCTCAAAATGCAAAAACCTGCAACACAAACACAATTATTTACACAAGCATGGGCACAGCTCACCTGCTGCTCGCCGGGATCACAAACAGCTCAGAGGGATGAACTTTAGCCTAAAAGCTGTGATTTCTTTTTTGCCAACAGTTTCCTGTGGAGAGGCAGGTTGGGGAGGTGGTGTTGTTGGTCGAATGCTCATGAAAACATCTGTTTGTAATTTGAATACTTTAAAAGTTCAGCCTCCACTCGTCCAATAAAACACTGTACAAAGACCGCAGGGCTGCTGGTGGAAGCCAGTTTACCGACTGCCTGACTTGCTGACTGACTTTCAGCTGGCTCACAGTTGATCATCGCTGTGACTGACTGTCACTGGGACTGGATGGTGTCACGTTATAACTGACAGTGAGGCTCGGGAATTATTGTTTTTCTCTTTTTATATACTTTTTTTATATTGTGGTTTCATGAATGACATTTTTCACACATGAAGAAAACGAAAATTTTCATTTCAAAACAAAAATTCTCCCAACAAGTTTTTTTACTTGGTTTCACAGATGTTTTTTTTCTGTCCTGACAAAACTTTTGTTTTTCACACGTGAGGAAAATTAAACTTTTCTCCCGCCAAACCTTTTTTTCACACATGATTTTTTTTTTGTCTCCTCATAAAATTTTTCACCTTAACTCACACATTTTTTTTCTCCTGATGAAACTGTTTTTTCACTTTTTTTTTTAACATGACAAGACTTTTTTTTTCTTTTTTCTTTTGGTTTCACATATGAAATTTTATATTTCTGAACTTTTTTTCACTTTGTTTCACGAGGAAGATGAAAATTTCCACTGACAAAACTTTTCATTTCAGAAAATAAATTTCTCCCACATGATTTTATTTCACTTTTTTTCTAATGTGAAGAAAATAAAAAAATGTTCTGACAAACAAAATCTCCCAAAAAGTTTTTGAACTTTTTTATCATGACAAAACTTTTTTTTCTGGGTTTCACACATGATTTTGTTTTTGTTTGACAAAACTTTTTTTTGGTCATACATCTTCAAAATGAAAACTTCCACTGACAAAACTTTTCATTTCATAAAAATATTTTTTTTCCCTGAATGTTTTTTGTAAACTTTGTTTCACAGTTTTTTTCACACATGACATTTTTTTTCTCCTGTTTTTTTTTCCACATATGAAGAAAATAATTTTCTTTCCAGAAAAAAAAATTCTCCCAAAAAGTTTTTTCACTTTGTGTGAAACTAGAAAAAAAAGAAGTTTTGTAATGATACAAAACATTTTTTCTGGAAAGAAAATTATTTTCTTCATATGTGAAAAAAAACAGGAGAAAAAAAATGTCATGTGTGAAAAAAACTGTGTGAAACAAAGTTTACAAAAAACATTCAGGGAAAAAAATATATTTTATGAAATGAAAAGTTTTGTCAGTGGAAGTTTTCATTTTGAAGATGTATGACAAAAAAAGTTTTGTCAACAGAGGAAAACAAAATCATGTGTGAAACCAAGAAAAAAAGTTTTGTCATGATAAAAAAGTTCAAAACCTTTTTGGGAGAGTTTGTTTGTCAGAAGATTTTTTATTTTCTTCACATTAGAAAAAAAGTGAAAGAAAATCATGTGGGAGAAATTTATTTTCTGAAATGAAAAGTTTTGTCAGTGGAAATTTTCATCTTCCTCGTGAAACAAAGTGAAAAAAAGTTCAGTAATATAAAATTTCATATGTGAAACCAAAAGAAAAAAGAAAAACAAAGTCTTGTCAACTTAAAAAAAAAGTGAAAAAACAGTTTCATCAGGAGAAAAAAAATGTGTGAGTTAAGGTGAAAATTTTTATGAGGAGACAAAAAAAATCATGTGTGAAAAAAAGGTTTGGAGGGAGAAAAATTTTATTTTCCTCACGTGTGAAAAACAAGAGTTTTGTCAGGACAAAAAAATCATCTGTGAAACCAAGTAAAAAAAACTTGGGAGAATTTTTGTTTTGAAATGAAAAGTTTTGTTTTCTTCATGCATGAAGCCAATTGAGATAAAAAATCTGGGGGAAAAGAATGAATGTGTGAAACTAGAAAAAAAAGAAGTTTTGTAATGATACAAAAAATTGTGTGAAACATTCATTTTTTTCCTCCAGATTTTTATCTCAATTGGCTTCATGCATGAAGAAAACAAAGTTTTGTTTTTTCACACATTTTTTTTCACTTTGTTGTTTGTTTGTTTTTTGTTGTGTGATTTTCCCCCCCACACGCACAATTTTTTTATTAATTGGTTTCACACATTTTTTCTCTCCCAACAAAACCATTTTTTTTTTCACTTTGTTTGAAACATGGATTTTTCTTCTCACATGAGGAAAATAAAAATTCTCTTGACAAAACTTTGTTTTCACTTTTTTTCACACATGATTTTTCTTTCTCTCCTGACAAGACTTTTTTCCGTCACACATGAGGAGAATGAACATTTTCTCCCAACAAAGCCTTTTATTCACTTTTTTTCACACATTATTTTTTGGATTAAAGTTTTTTTCTGCAACTTTTTTTAACCTGATTTCACACAAGAGGAAAAAAACAAAAAACAAAAACTTTTAATTAAAAAAAAAAGTCTCCCTAAAAGTTTTTTCACACAGTTTTTTTTTCTTATTTTTTGGTCACGCGTGAGGAATTTTTTTCTTTTTTCCTGACAAACCTTTTTTTTAACTTTTTTTCACACATTCATTTTTTCATGTTGTTTCAGAATGATGAAAGAATGATTTTGTTTTCAGAATTATTTTTCCGAAACTTTTTTCACGTCGTTCCACACATGAAATAAACCAAAATTTCTCCTGACAAACCTTTTTTTTTTTCTTGGTTCCCAACATGAAAGTTTTTCTCCCAAATTTTTATTTGACTTGGCTTCACACATGAAGAAAATGAAAATTTTCTTCTGACAAAACTTTTAAAATTTTTTATTTTTTTAACTTTCTTTAGACTTGATCTTTTTTTTGTCTCCTGCCAAAAAAGTTTTTCACTTGGTTTCCCACATGAAATTTTCTACCTCCTGAAATTTCATTTTCATTTTCACTGCTTAACACATCATAACAAAGTTTATTTGTTTCTAAAAGGACTAGTATAAAATGTTTTTTGATAAACCTGAGTCCGCTGGTGGTTTTCTCTCTAAAGCATCAGTCCAGAGTGAGGTTCAGCACCGCGGACAGCTACAGAAACCAGCCGCAGTGCTGATGCCAGATCCAGCACCACGGACAGAGACCACCTACCAGAGCTCAGCGGTGCAGGCCGAAAACATGACTGAACCTCCAAACAGCTGCGGGGCGCGTATCCACCAACACAGCATGAGAGAAGACTCCGATTCGGATTAGAAACAGCTCATCAGCTGACTGACGTTTGGAAAAGTCTGAGTTTCCATCAGCACATGAACGCACCACAGCACAGACGCAAATAACTGCTGCTCAGTCGTGATTTAACACTCTCCAGCTGGCTGCAGTGAAAACAAATGTATAATATCAGTGGAATATATTTGTTTAGTCATTTAACGTTGGCTTTTTTGTTTTGTTTGTTTGTTTGTTTGTTTTTCAGGTGACGAGAGTTCTGAGCTCAGAAGAACGATTAAATAAGTTGTACGTCTGTTTCCATATGTTGTGTTTTTGTTCACTGTCCTGGACTGAATGACTTTATTTTTCTTAGCTTTTTCAAAAAGAAATATAAAACATTTTATATCTTGTGGTCAATTTCTTCTGTTATGCGTTTTGTTTATTTGCATTTTCTAAAATTTTCTGTTTTGTATGTGTTTACATTTTTAAATAAAATACCTCACTGGAGGCCACTTGTGTCATTTATCAACGTCTAATAGTTTATACGGCAAAGATTAATCCTGTTGAAAATAAGTTTAAAAGTGAAAGTTTAGTCGACGTCTGAATTCATAAAACTTCATGAAATCTTCTGAATGTCTAATAAATGTTGAAAAGGTGCAGAGGCTAAAACCTAACGTCTACTTAACTTTCACTTTTGAAACGGACCACTTAGACGTTGTGTAGTCGTTTGTATCTTGTTGCTTTAACTTTTACAAAAAACTCATTTCTGTGAGGTTTATGAGCTCAAGGTCACCTCAGTAGATTTAATGATGGAGGGAAAACCACTTCATTGTTTCCTCCCCACCCACATTTATCCTGCTGATGTTGAGATCGTAGCAGCACCTCACAGGCTGAACCTCGCTTCTATAACCTCCAGTCAACCAAAATGATGATGATGGTTGATGATGTGACATTATATCACATGAACAGACTTTGATACTCTGCCAAACCACTTTTTTAGGGAAATTATATTTTTTATATCATCATCTGCTGCTAAATGATTTGTCGTGCTACCAGATGTGATCCACAAATGTCAACATCTGTTTAGCTCTATCATCATAAAATGATGGTTAGATGGATGATTCATGAGCAAAAATGAAGCTCGGGGACGGCGGTGACAATAACCACAGTTGGTTTGTTGGACGGAGGATAATGGAGAGTTGCGGCTCGTCCAGGCCAGCTGTGTTCAGGCCAGCTGTGAGGGACAAAGACCAGAACCCACAATGGGACACACAGAATCCTTAATAACCATAATGTGTGTCGCTGTTCTGAAACAGCAGCTTATGCATCAATTTGGGAAGCGTCTGGCCGGCTGACCCGGGCCACACGGACAGCTCCGACTGTGTGAGGCTTAAATGGTGGTGACATCACAGCTGCCAGGATTAGCTGCGAGCTAAAAATAGATATGTGTGTTTTTTACAGCGCGAGGCTGCAGAAAACAGGACTTTCAGTTTTGACAATGAATTCGAGGCTGGTGTGAAACTTTCCTGGGCCGCTGAGAGAATGAGGTTTTCAGGCCTCATGCTAGCTGGTTAGCATGCTAACTTCAGTAGATTTCTCTTCCACACAATACATCAACGTCAAAACTGTTATTTCTTCGTATTCTTTTGCTAATTTTAGGCTTTTTTTAAAATGTTTTAAACCTTAAAATCATACATATTGCACCTTTGATTAATATTTAACATATTTCATTTAAGATGACCAGATATGACATATTGAGGTTGATGTGTTTGATGCGTGGCTCTTTGTTTTGTTGATGTTTAATTGACATTGTGTCTTGAGAAATCTAAATAAAATCTTTATCTTCAAATAAAACATACGGTAAGTTGTATGTTATGTCGTTTGTTTTGTTTTTTCCAATTAGTTTCATACATGAAAAAAATGAACATTTTCGCCCTCAAAAAAAATTTAGTTTTACGCTTTTTTCACACGAGTTTTTATTGTAAAATAACGATTTTCTCCTCACTTTATTTCACACATTTAATTTAATTTTTTTTTCTCCAGAATTCATTCTCCTCTTTGATTCACACATGAAAAAGATACATTTTTGCAATTTTTCTCCTGACAAAACCTTTGTTCACTTTTTTTCACACTTTTTTTTTTTCTTTTTCATTTTGTTTCACATGTGAATTTGTTTTTCCTGAAAAAAATGAAATAATAAAAATGTGTTCCGGGCAAGATAATAGATTATTACTATACTGTTACATACTGTAGCTGCCATGCTGAGATATTGCAGACATGTAATAAAAGACATCAACATCAATATTCTGTCTGATTGTGTTGAGTCATCTGGTTTGTTCATGTCGTTCCCCATCTGTCCCCGGAGGAATGAGGAAAGAGGAAAGAGTCTCCATGGTACACTTTCATTTAAACAGAAACTTTTTCCAATTTCATCCAGTTTAAAAGCAACCAAACCCAAATTTTAAATTTCTTAAGGGGCTGACAGTGATGATGCGATGTTTTGAAACATCTGTCGTTTTTTTTCCCACCATTTTTAATCTCAGTCTCTGTGTTTACGAGGCGCTGACATTTGGAGGAAAAACTCATCACGATATCATTTTGAGACATCTGTTGGTATTCCTCTTTGATTTTCTCTCTCACACACACATGCACACGCACACATGCACACACACACACACACACACACACACACACACATGCAGAGGCTGCCATTGTAAATCCAGAGCACAGCATGGCAATCTGTTAATTACACAGCTCCCAAAGTTCAATATTTCTGAGGCCATAGCTACAAAGGAAGGAATGAAATGTATAAATAATGAATTCAGCATTCTCTGTGATTAAAGCTGAATATCAAACCAATCAGACAGCCGTTGCGGCAGCTATCTGATTATCATTCGCAGACTTTTTTCTGGCTGGAGCGATGCTCACTTTCCTCTGCTTTCATGCTTAAAACACCAGGGAACACAGAAGTGGAGGGAAAAAAGAGTAAGCATGAAATATTTGTTATTCATGAGTTCATTTTATTCAGATTTGGCTCCGTGTGATAGTTCATATCTCGGCCTAATGCGGTTTCATGCCGACGAGTGTCTCGAGTGAGGCTCCGCAGTTGGTTTTGTTCATGAGAGAGACAAAGAGATGACTTTGAAGTGTTTGCACAGAAAGTGCCAGAACACAAAAGTCTTTCTGACGCTCTGACTCACAAGGTCAAACACACACGGAGGGGTGTCGGCTGTGGGCCTGCATCACTTGACTCAGATGAATAAGAGATAGGAGCTCGGGATAAAATGCTCTGTGTTTGCACTGCAGCACCTCCTCGCCTCGGTCCTCCCACAGCACATTCATGTCTCTGTTTGGAACAAAAATATATATTTCAGTCAATACTTCAGGCATCTGCTTTGCTTCATCCCTGTCTTTGTTCCTGTCCTCTCCCACCTCATCCACAACAGTCCATCCTTCTATCATTCCCTCTGCTGCTTTTCTTCATCCTGTGTTCCTCCCTCCCTCTGACTCAGAGTCTCAGGTATAATTATTCAGACTGATGTTCACAGGACTTGAATGCAAGAAAAAAATGTATCTCTATGTGTGACGAGTGATAAAAGTGATTTTTTATTCTCCAGAAAAAGTGTTTTTTTCTCCAGAAAAGGGAGTGGAGTGGAGCCTTCAGCGCCAAGCCTAACTGTATACCATTTGTTGCAATAAATGGTTTTAATCAGTGACGAGTGTTCCTGAATGAATTGTTCTAAAAAAAATCAGACCAAATTTTAGACTATTTCTCTAAATGTTTCAGACAAAAAAATTTGACTTTTTTCCCCTCAAAGTTCTGACAAACAATTTGTCTTTTTCCTCAAAATTCTGACGTTTTTCTCAAAATTCTGAATAAATTTTAGACTATTTTTTAAAAAAAATCGGACTAAAAATGTGACATTTTTTCCTCAAAAATACGGACTAAAATTTAGAGTATTTTTCTAAAAAAAATTCGGACTAAAATTTTGACTTTTTTCCTCAAATTTTTGACTTTTTCTCTAAACATTTAGGACAACATTTTTTTTAGTTTTTTTCCCTCAAAAATTCGGACTAAAATTTTGACTGTTTTTCTAAAAAAAAATTGGACTAAAATTCTGACATTTTTCTCAAAATTCTGACAAAATTTTAGATTCTTCAAAAGATTTCAGACTAAAATTGTGACTTTTTTTCTTCAAAATTTTGGACTAACATTTAGACTATTTTTCTAAAAAAAAAAAAAAGGACTAAAATTTTAATTTTCTTTCTCAAAAAATTGGACTTAAATTTTTGACTGTTTTTCTCAAAATTTTGACGTTTTTCTCAATATTCTGACTAAAATTTAGTTTTTCTTCTTCAAAATTCTAACTAAAATATAGACAATTTTTAAAAAAAAAAAAAAAACAAGATTGAAGTTTTGACTTTTTTAACGAAAAATCTGACTAAAATTCCGACATTTTTCTAAAATATTCGGACGAAATTTTATACTATTTCTCTAAACATTTCGGAGACATTAAAAAAAAAACAACATTTCCCACAAAAATCTGACCTAAAATTTTGACTTTTTTTCCTAAAAAAAATCGGACTAAAATTTAGACTTCTTTTCTCAAAAATAATTGGAAAAAGACTTTTTCTCAAAATTCTGACTAAATTTGAGACTATTTGAGACTTATTTCTCTGTTTTCCTGAAAATGTTGACGTTTTTCTAAAGATTCTGACTAAAATTGTGGGGGGTTTTGGTCAAAAAATCAGAATAAAATTTAAAGTATTTTTCTTAAAAATAAGGAGAAAAATTTGAACTATTTTTGTCAAAAATTCGGAAAAAAAATTGACTTTTCTCAAAAATTTGGACTAGAACTTTCACTTTTTCTAGAGACAAAAAATTAACTTTTTCTTTATGTGTGAAATTTTTGGGTTTTTTTTGTTTGAAATACAGTGGCAAAAGAGTTTCCACTTAGTTTCACATGGGTATAAAATTTCTCAAGGAAAAAATAAATTCTAAATTATTTTAGGAGAAATTTGTTTGGGAGAAAAATCGTCACTTTTTCTGGAGAAAAAAAATCTGTTTTTTTTTTCAGGAGAAAAAAAAACACTTTTTGGGAGAGAAAAGACCACTTTTTTCCAGGAGAATAAAAACAGTTTTTTTCGGAAAACATTTTCAGCAGTTTCACTTTTTTCCTTTAGAAAAAATTCCCTTTTCCTGCAGAAAACATTCACTTTTTCGGGGAAAAAAAAACTGTTTTTGGGAGAAAAAAAAATCACTTGTTTTCCGGAGAATAAAAACACTTTTTTCAATTTGAAATTTTTTTTTACAAAAAACAGAGTGGCAAAAGAGTTTTCACTCAGTTTCACATCGGTAGAAAATTACTCAGGGAAAAAATAAGATGAAACATTTTTTAGGAGAAAAATTTTCAGCAGAAATTTTTTGGGAAGAAAAATTTTTCCTTTTTTCTGAAAAAATAAATGCACTTTTTTGTGGGGAGAAAAATGTCACTTTTTGTGAGGAAAAAAAAAACTTTTTTACTGTAGAAAAAGTTCCCTTTTCCTGGAGAAAAAAACAAACACTTTTTTTCAGGAGAATAAAAACACTTTTTTCGGAAAAAATTTCAGCAGAAACTTTTGGGAGAAAATTTGTCACTTTTTTCTGGAGAAAAAAACCTCACTTTTGTTTCATTCTCAATTTTTTTTTTTTTACGAAAAACAGAGTGGCAAAAGAGTTTTCGCTCAGTTTCACATGGGTGGAAAATTCCTCTGGGAAAAAATAAAATAAAATTTATTTTAGGAGAAAATTTTTCAGCAGAAATTTTTTGGGAAGAAAAAATTTCACTTTTTCTGAAGAAATAAATGCATTTTTTGTGGAGAGAGGAATTTACTTCTTTTGGGAGGAAAAAAAATCACTTTTTTCCTGTAGAAAAAGTTCCCTTTTCCTGGAGAAAACATTCACTTTTTCGGGGGGGAAAAACAAATTTCGGAGGGAAAAAACCCACTTTTTTTCGGGAGAATAAAAACCCTTTTTCGGAAAATTTTCCAGGAGAAATTTTTTGTGGAGAAAATTTTTTACTTTTTTGTGGAGAAAAATGTCACTTTTTTAGAGAGGAAGAAAACACTTTTTTTGGAAAAAAAATTTCAGCAGAAACTTTTGGGAGAAAATGTGTCACTTTTTTCTGGAGAAAAAAACCCACTTTTTTTCATTCTCAATTTAAATGTTTTTTTTTTCCGAAAAACAGAGGGGCAAAAGAGTTTTCGCTCAGTTTCACATGGGTGGAAAATTCCTCCGGGAAAAAATAAAATAAAATTTATTTTAGGAGAAAATTTTTCAGCAGAATTTTTTTGGGAAGAAAGAATTTCACTTTTTCTGAAGAAATAAATGCACTTTTTTGTGGAGAAAGAATTCGCTTTTTTGTGTAGAAAAATGTCACTTTTTTTGGGAGGGAAAAAAAACACTTTTTTTCGGGAGAATAAAAACCCTTTTTCGGAAAATTTTTCAGCAGAAATTTTTTGTGGAGAAAAAATTTCACTTTTTTGTGGAGAAAAATGTCACTTTTTTAGGGAGGAAGAAAACACTTTTTTTGCAAAAAAAATTTCAGCAGAAACTTTTGGGAGAAAAAGTGTCACTTTTTTCCAGAGGAAAAAAAAACCTCACTTTTTTTTCATTCTCAATTTAATTTTTTTATTACAAAAAACAGAGTGGCAAAAGAGTTTCGGCTCAGTTTCACATGGGTGGAAAATTCCTCCAGGATAAAATAAAATAAAATATTTTTTAGGAGAACATTTTTCAGCAGAAATTTTTTGGGAGGAAAAAAAACACTTTTGAGGGAGAAAAAACTCACTTTTCAAAATCACTTTTTCGGAAAAAAATGTCAGCAGAAACTTTTTGGAGAAAATTTCTCACTTTTTTCTGGAGGGAAAAAAAAAACTTTTTTTTTCATTCTCAATTTAACTTTTTTTTTTTTTTTTACAAAAAACAGAGTGGCAAAATGGTTTTCAATCAGTTTCACATGGGTGGAATAAAATAAAATAAAATTTATTTTAGGAGAAAATCTTTCAGCAGAAATTTTTTGGGAAGAAAAAATTTCACTTTTTCTGAAGAAATAAATGCATTTTTGTGGAGAAAGAATTCACTTTTTTGGGAGGAAAAAAAAATCACGTTTTTCCTGTAGAAAAAGTTCCCTTTTCCTGGAGAAAACATTCACTTTTTCGGGGGGGAAAAACCCTTTTTCGGAAAATTTTCCAGCAGAAATTTTTTGTGGAGAAAAAATTTCACTTTTTTGTGGAGAAAAAATTTCACTTTTTTGTGGAGAAAAAATTTCACTTTTTTGTGGAGAAAAATGTCACTTTTTTAGGGAGGAAAAAAACACTTTTCTGGGAGGAAGAAAACACTTGAGGGAGAAAAAACTCACTTTTTGGGAGAAATAAAAACACTTTTTTTGGAAAAAAAATTTCAGCAGAAACTTTTGGGAGAAAATGTGTCACTTTTTTCTGGAGAAAAAAACCCACTTTTTTTCATTCTCAATTTAAATGTTTTTTTTTACGAAAAACAGAGTGGCAAAAGAGTTTTCACTCAGTTTCACATGGGTGGAAAATTCCGCCGGGAAAAAATAAAATAAAATTTATTTTAGAAGAAAATTTTTCAGCAGAAATTTTTTGGGAAGAAAGAATTTCACTTTTTCTGAAGAAATAAATGCACTTTTTTGTGGAGAAAGAATTCACTTTTTTGTGGAGAAAGAATTCACTTTTTTGTGGAGAAAGAATTCACTTCTTTTGGGAGAAAAAAAATCACTTTTTTCCTGTAGAAAAAGTTCCCTTTTCCTGGAGAAAACATTCACTTTTTGTGGGGGGGGGGGGAACAAATTTCGTAGGAAAAAAAAACTGCTTTTTTTCGGGAGAATAAAAACCCTTTTTCGGAAAATTTTTCAGCAGAAATTTTTTTGTGGAGAAAAAAATTCACTTTTTTGTGGAGAAAAATGTCACTTTTTTAGGGAGAAAAAACTCACTTTTTGGGAGAAAAAAACCCACTTTTTTTGTGGAGAATAAAAACACTTTGTTCGGAAAAAAAAATTCAGCAGAAACTTTTGGGAGAAAATGTGTCACTTTTTTCTGGAGGAAAAAAATCCTCACTTTTTTTCATTCTCAATTTAATTTTTTTATTACGAAAAACAGAGTGGCAAAAGAGTTTTCACTCAATTTCACATGGGTGGAAAATTCCTCCAGGAAAAAATTAAATAAAATTTATTTTAGAAGAAAATTTTTCACATTTTTCAGCAGAAATTTTTTGGGAGGAAAAAAAACACTTTTGAGGGAGAAAAAACTCACTTTTCAAAATCACTTTTTCGGAAAAAAAATGTCAGCAGAAACTTTTTGGAGAAAATTTCTCACTTTTTTCTGGAGGGAAAAAAAAACTTTTTTTTTCATTCTCAATTTAATTTTTTTTTTTTTTTACAAAAAACAGAGTGGCAAAATGGTTTTCAATCAGTTTCACATGGGTGGAATAAAATCAAATCAAATTTATTTTAGGAGAAAATTTTTCAGCAGAAATTTTTTGGGAAGAAACAATTTCACTTTTTCTGAAGAAATAAATGCATTTTTGTGGAGAAAGAATTCACTTTTTTGGGAGGAAAAAAAATCACTTTTTCCTGTAGAAAAAGTTCCCTTTTCCTGGAGAAAACATTCACTTTTTCGGGGGGGAAAAACAAATTTCGGAGGAAAAAAACCCACTTTTTTCGGGAGAATAAAAACCCTTTTTCAGAAAATTTTCCAGCAAAAATTTTTTGTGGAGAAAAATGTCACTTTTTTAGGGAGGAAAAAAAACACTTTTCTGAGAGGAAGAAAACACTTGAGGGAGAAAAAACTCACTTTTTGGGAGAAAAAAAAAACACTTTTTTTCGGGAGAATAAAAACACTTTTTTTGGAAAAAAATTTCAGCAGAAACTTTTGGGAGAAAATGTGTCACTTTTTTCTGGAGAAAAAAACCCACTTTTTTTCATTCTCAATTTAAATGTTTTTTTTACGAAAAACAGAGTGGCAAAAGAGTTTCGGCTCAGTTTCACATGGGTGGAAAATTCCTCCGGGAAAAAATAAAATAAAATTTATTTTAGAAGAAAATTTTTCAGCAGAAATTTTTTGGGAAGAAAGAATTTCACTTTTTCTGAAGAAATAAATGCACTTTTTTGTGAAGAAAGAATTCACTTTTTTGTGGAGAAAAATGTCACTTCTTTTGGGAGGAAAAAAAACACTTTTTTCCTGTAGAAAAAGTTCCCTTTTCCTGGAGAAAACATTCACTTTTTTTGGGGGGGGAAAACAAATTTCGGAGGAAAAAAACCCGCTTTTTTTCGGGAGAATAAAAACCCTTTTTCGGAACATTTTTCAGCAGAAATTTTTTGTGGAGAAAAAATTTCACTTTTTTGTGGAGAAAAATGTCACTTTTTTAAGGAGGAAAAAAACACTTTTCTGGGAGGAAGAAAACACTTAAAGGAGAAAAAACTCACTTTTCGGGAGAATAAAAACACTTTTTTTGTAAAAAAAATTTCAGCAGAAACTTTTGGGAGAAAATGTGTCACTTTTCTGGAGAGAAAAAAACCTCACTTTTTTTTCATTCTCAATTCAATTTTTTTATTACGAAAAACAGAGGGGCAAAAGAGTTTTCACTCAGTTTCACATGGGTGGAAAATTCCTCCAGGATAAAATAAAATAAAATATTTTTTAGGAGAAAATTTTTCAGCAGAAATTTTTTGGGAGGAAAAAAAAACACTTTTGAGGGAGAAAAAACTCACTTTTCAAGATCACTTTTTCGGAAAAAAATGTCAGCAGAAACTTTTTGGAGAAAATTTGTCACTTTTCTGGAGGAAAAAAACAACTTTTTTTTCATTTTCAATTTAATTTAATTTATTTTTTTTACAAAAAACAGAGTGGCAAAATGGATTTCAATCAGTTTCACATGGGTGGAATAAAATAAAATATTTTTTAGGAGAACATTTTTCAGCAGAAATTTTTTGGGGAGAAAAATTTTTACTTTTTTCTGAAGAAATAAATGCACTTTTTTGTTGAGAAAAATGTCACTTTGGGGGGGGAGGGGGGATCACTTTCCTGGGAGGAAAAATCACTATTTTGGGAGGAAAAAAACACTTTTAAGGGAGAAAAAAACCCTCACTTTTTTCCTGTAGAAAAAAATCCCCTTTCCTGGAGAAAACAATCACTTTTTTGAGGGGGGGAAAAACACTTTTTTTCAGGAGAAAAAAAAGCACTTTTTCGGGAGAATAAAAACACTTTTTTGAGGGAGAATAAAAACACTTTTTTCAGAAAAATTTTCAGCAGAAACTTTTGGGAGAATATCTGTCACTTTTTTATGGAGAAAAAAAACTCACTTTTTTTTCATTCTCAATTAAAAATTTTTTTAACAAAAAACAGAGTGGCAAAAAAGTTTTCACTGTGGGGAAAGAATTCCCTTTTTTTGGGGAGAAAAGTGTCACTTTTTTGGGGATTACCTCACATCCATTATATCAGACTCCATCTTGATATAATGGATGTGAGGTAATCAGATCACATACTGTAGCCTCGAGCCAGCGGCACTGATGTGTTGTGTGTGGTGGGAAACAGAATCAGTGTCACCAGCTCAGCTGATGGCTGCAGACAGCCTGATGTTGTGATGATGGAGAGGAGATGCAGTCAGGATGTTTGTAATCCTACATTTAACGTGATTATCTACGCGCCGGTATGAAGTAAATAAGAAAATGGCTCAGATCTGGCATGTTTACAATAAAGACCCTCGTACTCGCATTTGCAGAGAATTCAATCACATGCATCCTCTCTCTTGTTGTTTGCCTCAAGCTGAGCAGGTCACAGTCGGCCTTCCTCTCATTTAACAACCTATATCCTCTTCACTGCTGCCTCGATAGTTTCATCAGCCTTGAAACAAATAACAGCATTAATGGGTTCAGCTGATTTCTGTCTGAGGATGTGAAGCTCAATTTCAAGTGAATTTCAGGTTCGATTGACCCGTTGTTTCTGAGCTGCTTTATAGAAAATATAATCTACAAGACAAATTGTTTTTGTGACTCTTTAGCCACAACAATCTTTTGTGCCTTTCGAGGAACCGCAGGTTTTGGTACTTTCATGTCGGGCCTCATTTTTCTGCCCCAGAGGTTGCTGCTTGGTTTCCATTTAGAAAACAGTCTTCGTGAGCAAGATGATCTAAATATTTCAAAATAAAACAAGGATGTTATAAATGCAGGAGTCGATACAGCAGTTACTTTCACTCACGTCAGTGGAGTCTGTCTTGTCTTGTAGCCTCCATTTTGGCAGCCTTCTGTATCGACTTTAACATACAGCTTTCGCTCGATTCTCGCCTGATCACAGTCAGAGAGGAGGAGATGTGTGGAGTCTGAGGGAGGACAGTGAAATCTCTGTGTCTGATTGCTACTGAGGGGAGATCCTGTCGGATGATTACGGGCCCAGCGTGGGGCGGATCACTCTCTGATGGCAGTGATGAGTAAACTGTCAGATGGCTGTCAACCTCACATCCCCTTTGTTTATTGGACTGTCAGGCTGAAAGCTGTGCTAGCTCCACGTTTATGTGAAAATACACCAGTATCATCTGTCTAAATCAAGAGCTGCTGTAGGGCAGCGTCTTATCACCACTAATTGGGGCACGGAATAAATATGAGATTTTCACTCTCGCTCGTCACTGGGAGGAATATTTTTCTGTCAAAAGGAAGCCACGGATCAAGATTCAGGAACCAAGTACAGAGCAACAAGGAGCTTTGTTTGGGGGAAATTCATTGATTTGAAATGTTTCTCACATTCTCAAACCAAATTGCTCCTGATGGCTTTTCCATCAGTTTTCAAGTGGTGGTATGAACGGTTGAGCAGAGACGGTGGAGCGCTTTGGTTGAGAAACGCTGTATCGCTCCTGATGACTCTCTGGGTGTAACAATCCATAGATCTGGATCAATAACTTGATTTTATTATTAACGATCTAATACCATCGATGCAAAGATCCATATTATCATCTGTAGGCCACACCTTTATTTTGAAATTCCCATGGCACGTCTCCTAAAACGCTGCTCGTGGGCTGTCTGCTCCGGGATTTCAAAAGTGGACCGACATGGCAGCTTGTTTGGAAACTAGGAAGTTCACTGAAAATGGGTTGAAGACACCTGCATACTGAAATTCAACCATGATGTTCTGTCAGGAGAGACTGTGACTTAAACCAGTGATGAGTTGTTATTTTCTTGCAGAAAAGAAAGTGGTGGCAGCTCCTTCTGTAACTGGTTGTGTTAAACGGACAGAAGATAACGTCTCATATCGATCGCAGGTATCTGAATTGAATTGAAACCAAAATCATATCATGGCCAAAATTTGTGATATCGGCAAATATTGTATTTCTGCCAGAGAATCAATATAATATTGTCTTGTGATGAAACTAGTGATTTAGACCATCCGTCCTGTCTCGACCGTCAGTGTATGAATGTGTGTATGAATTGGTGACAGTGGCCAGTGTTATAAAACACTTTGAGTGGTCGGTCATCAGACAAGTTCTGTTTAAATCCAATTAAATTTAACATTTACATGCCTAACCTGACATCACTCGCTTGTTAGTGAAGCTCTTTAAATGTAGCAGCTGATCTGAGGCAGCATGAACGTGAGAGAGACGACTCTGGGGAGAAAGCAGGAGGCCGACTTGATTGGTATTCGAGGAGACGCCCTCCCCGATCCGGTCACGGACTGGAGGGAGAAACTGGAACTGAAATGCATTCGAACACAAGTCGGAGGGAAGGGAAGGTACAAAAACGGGATGTGGCATCTTTGCTTTATTGTTGCTCTGCCCACACGTGTCGCTGTCAGTTCCTATCGGGGCTGGAAACAGGCGGCGTCCTGATGTAGATGTTTGGAGTCATCCGCAGAAATGAGATATGAGCGGTGACTCTGAATTCAGCACGAAGGTCTGCAGTGGGAGTGAAGCCGTATGTCTGTTTATTCTCCGAACATCTCGACTGTCTGCTCGCCTTTCGCACTTTGTCCACCTGAAATGCTCCAGTGCCTGTCTGAAATCCACCACCGTCTGTCTCTGTTTTTCTTTCAGTCTCTCAACTTAAAAAAATTTACTGTTAAAAATTAACATAAAAGCTGCTGTAAGTGAAGTATTTTTTATTGAAATAAGTGTTAAATAGCTCTTCATTCCAACAGTAATTACTGTTATAATTAACTCCATAAAGAGGCGGTCCTGTCTGGTGGCAACGTAGAGAGGAGGGAGGGGATGCTAACTGCAAAAATGGACAGGAAGTTAGCAAAAACAACGACTCTGACAGCAGTTTTAAATAACTTGTGTATATAAATATAACTGTGGGGAGACTGAGGGGGAAACTGTGGAATGAAAACTTTCCTGAAAGTTACAATTTTAAAGTATTGGTACTTTGCTTGAGTATTTCCATTTTCTGTTACTTTAGACTTCCACTCCACTACATTTATTTGATAACTTGAGTTACTTGTTACTTAGATTTTCGTAGATCGGATAAGAAGAAGAACCAAGCAATGATTACGATAATCAGAAAAATGCTGGATAATTATATATGTATAATTTACTTGTACTTTTGATACTTGAAGTTACTTGGGAAGAAATAGTTAATCTTCTCGCTGATGATCTCATTTACAGTTCACACAGATGCATCGGTGTTAGTTTGAGACTGTTTCATGAACTCCTCAGTGTCGTGAGACTTGCTCAGTGACTTGTGTGAGTGACTTTTACTTTTTCCAGATGAATATTTTAGCGTGGGGGTTCTGCTGTGAAGGTCTTTAACTACGGGCGAGCTGTTATTATTCCCAATTATTCTAGTAGCAGTCCCATTATTCTGAACTTTCTATCTTTTGATTTCAGCTGAATGTCAAGTCCCTCTTGATTGATTGGAGTGGATTCAGATCACCTGTTGCTCAGAGAGTGGAAACTCCTGATTAACGATTGAGAGCAACTTGGTGCATTGCCCTCTCGAGTGTGATGACGCCATCTTTTTTCAAGGCCTAAGAAAGGTGGGGAACGGCACACCCGGGTCATTCTGATCCTTCCTCGACTTGCTGCAGACTCCGATTTAACAAGTTTTCGGACAGAAACTCTGCTCTGTTCAGGCCCTGTTGAGATTTCTTTGTTGTCTTTGTTCTAACTGAGGGAAATTTTGAGCATCCTGCAACCTTGACTTAAAAAGTCACCGTTCAACGAGGTGAGTTGACTCCGTGCCTTTCAATAGCCTGGTGCCTGCAGGTTTCTTTTGTTGTATATCTTCATTGAAGCCCTTTATACCCGAGCCCCTATAGACACGTTTCTTTGTTCCATGTAACTTCGGAAACTTTAGACGGAGATTAAAGGAGGAACCATATTCTAGTTTCATCATCATTGAAGAGGCAGTTAGTAATATATTTTTTATGTTTTTGTGGTTTGGAACTGGTTCTCAGGCTTTTCCCTCCAGTACAACCACTCGCTGTTTCAATATAATGAGAGTTGTGGGTTGACAATATGAACAATAAATGACAATGACTCACCAGTTCCTGTGTATGTGGGCTGAGGTAAAACACAGAAGGTCAGCTCACTTCGTTTTGACGTTTGTTGGGCAACACTCCTAAACTGTTCCTCTCATACGTGTCTTTTTATTGCACCATTACTTATCTGCAGCAAATCAAACTTGAATTGAACCTGACCTCTGCACAGTCTCCATCCTGGCTCCGTCCTGAACTTGCTAGCAGCATTGTGGATGGACTGCGTGGGTGCAATCTCCTCCTCTCACCCTCTGCCCTCGTCTAATTTTATCATCTGTCTGTTATCATCTCTCTCATCATCTCTGCTCTTCCCTTGTTCTGTTCTCCTGTTTTCTTTGACACTTTAATCTCTAATCTTGTGTCTGATTTAATACGTTAATAGCTTCTTTCTGACTTTGTCCTCTCACAAATCTGTAAAACCACCTGCATAAACTGAAAGGGGAAACTCGTGCAGTAAAATCACACATCGACACGTGACATCATCTGAAAGACAAACATAATGATACAGATGGGAACAGTTGATTTTTACACCTTGTAAGAGACTGTTGACATATTACAACTCTACTGTGTCAGTATGCAGCACATTTTAAATTAAATCTGTTATTTCTGTTTTTATTGTAGTTATATTTTATCTCAATCCAGTTATCATCTGCAGCACAGTAAACTACAGGGAAAATGTGTTTGTCATTCAGGACATTACACTGACTGAGATTAGTGAAATAAGTCTTCTTGCATTTATAAGAACTTTCCTAAAAAAATTTAAATGAATTTAATTTTTCATGTATGAAAATAAACAATTTCAGGGGATTTTTTTTTTCCTTTTCAGGTGTGAAACTGAGTGAAAACAAACTTTTGTCAGGAAATGTTTTTTTTCCATGTGCGTAACCGACTGAGAAAAAAAGGGAAACAAAAAAAAAATTTCCAGGTGTGAAACAGAAATTTTTTAATTTATTTTTTCTACCAGAAGGAAATCTTTTTTTTTTTTTTTTATGTGTGAAACCAAGTGGGAGAAAAAAACATGTTTTTTTTTTCATGTATAAAACCAAGTGATTTTTTTTTTCATGTACGAAACTGAAAAATTTCAGAAGGGGAGAAAAACAAATTTCCAGGTGTGAAACTTAGTATTTATTTATTAATTTTGCCAGAAGGAAGAAAAAAAACATTCATGTGTGAAACTAGGTGGGAGAAGAAAAATCAAGATTTTTTTCATGTATAAAATCAAGTGATTTTTTTTTTTTTTCAGGAGAATATTTTTTTTCATGTGTGAAACAGAGTGTAGAAAAAAAATGGTAAGCTTATTTCTCAAGGAGCGAAAACAACGTAGATCAGACTTAGAAAATGGATCACCAGGAAAAAAGAAAAACAAATGTCTTCACCTGCCCCTCAGGACTTCCACAGCTGGAAATATCCCCACGTCTCCTTTAAAAGTATCCAGTTGTTTGACTTGAACTTGTTGGCTGACATCACAACACCACCGTCACCTCCTGATGTGAAAGGTGGCTAGTAATTATGTAATGTCAACGTGATATATCACTTTTAGAAGAAATGTCAACCTTGGACGTATCTGTGGTTTGCAGAAATGTTAACTGCTGACAATGATATCCTGGAGGCTGGGCTGGAAAAAAATAGATAAATGGGCCAGGCAGGGTTTTAAAAAAAAGCCCAAATGAAGTTCAAATTGTAGCTGCTGAGGATTCAGTTAAACTGCCTTAAACCTCAGCGATTAGCCGACTGAACCTGGGTTGTTGGAGTTGAAGCTGCTCAAAGAGTAAATCTGCCTCTTACTTTCCAGGCACTATTTAAATGTCAAACTACTTCCTGTTTCTAGTCGTGTCTCGGCGTAATCCTTTCATGCCGGGGAAAAGGATTACTCACTTCTCAAGTCATTAGCATATGTAGACTTCATGCTCGTTTCAGAACATTTAAGCAGGCTGTGCTCAGCGTCCAGACTGAGACACAACAGCGCTCTCACGCTGCCACCTAAACTTTATCTCCGCTCTGCTGCTTTAAACAAGCAGGACAGTGATGAATGTCATTTCTCTACAGAGCTGCACTTCTAGCAGAAGAAGAATCGATGTGAAATCACTGGAGACTTATCCTGCTCTTTGTATCCCTGCCACAGCACAGACACAACGACCTCAGCATGGGAATCACAACGGGCCTCATTCATCAATCAGAACCGGCTGGAGAAAAAAAAAAAAAAAATCTATCCAGCATCAGTACATCAGGGTGTGTAATGGTTCTAAAAATAAATGTTCTGGCGTTTATTTAATCAATGCTGGGAGACAAAACTCACTTTTCTTGTCATTCTGACCTTGGAGCTGCGCTTCTGAGGAAACTTTGAGGAAACTTCAGACACTCTGAGATGATTACAAGTATGTTGATGATCACTTAGTTTATACTTGCCATTCATTGAAAGATGCCATCCAAACATTACTGGCACGTATGAAAACCCAGGCCAGACGCCAGAATAAGATGTTACCAGCTAAAGCTTCTGAGTTGCAGGTGTTAAGGCTGCCAACCCGGTGACCACAGCTCGAGTATGTGTTTCAACATTTGTAAGACTGAAACTACTGGATATATTGTTAAGGAGACCTCGAGACAAAAAACAATGATATTTTTGACAGGAATTCGGGCCTGCAGCTGTGTTTGTGGTGACAAAATCGGGTGGTCCCCATCTATCTTTGTGTTTTCCTAACCCTAACCGAGTGTTTTTTGTGCTTAAACCCAGCCACAGCATGAGAACAGCATTGAGACGAGAGAGATATCGAACCTGAAGAAACGTAGTTTGAAGTTCGCTGTAGTTTCGCAGAAATGTACTTTGCCAACATTTATTCTGGTGATGTGACTAAATGAGTGTCATCAGCATACAGACGTCCCTTTTCCAAGTCATTTATAAAAACAGGCCCTCAAATGGACCCCTGAGGGACATTCCTGGTTGTCTCAAAGTCAGACTTGTTGCCTTCTGCATATACACACTGAGTGTGAGCACAATGCTGTTTTCTGTCCAAAGCATCAATGAAATAATTTGTCACAACCTTAGCAGCAGCCTTGGTACTATGGCCAATTCTAAAACCAAACTGAAAATCACTTAAAATGTTATCAAGTAAAAACTGTTTTTGCTTTAAACTGACCTCAAAGTCAAGGGAATGATAAAACTGAGAGTTGAGCACGTGACTCTTTTTGAGAGTATATTTTGTTGAAGGGTGAGGTCGTAGTTTTGAGGTCAAGTCCAGACAAGTTTATGGACGTTTCCCTCCCCTCCAGTCCTGCCTTCTGTCCATGAGCATGCTTTTTGAAAATGTTGTTCAAAGTGCCTCTCTTGTCGTAGTGTTAATGAGATGATGAAGATGAGCATTTCAAAAATGCACAAGGCTAGATTACATGACAGGGAAAACAGACAACTGTCCTGTGGCTCCAGGCCGCCCAAAGCCTCGGCTCGACTGTTTGTAGTGAAATTATTGATTGTAACTCAGTTTGGGGGATATGCAACACTGATGCACAATAAGAACAGATGTGATGAGGGCCTTCAGGTGGGTTCTGCTCCAGCCGATCGGGTTATAGCTTTTCCTACAAGATTGACCCTGGAAAAAAGTACTGATGTTTTTTTGTAGATGATAACATGACTCACTGCCTCTCACTACCCCCGAAGCTAAGTAAGTAAGTCATTCAGTTACAGGAATCACCTACGCTGATGTCTGAAAGACCATGTCAAGTAGGCTGTACAACATGCATCACAGTTGGTTCTGAATAATTTTTATATAATTTTAGGATCTTAGGATTTTAATATCTGAGCTATTTTGCAGAAACAGCTTCCTGCTGCCTTTTGAAACAGGACTGATGAGCAGTGAGTGTGAACCAAAACGCAACTGAAAATAGAAAAAATTCTCTGCAGCGTCGAGGTGAGGTTGAATCTTTGCGTTCAACACATGTTTCTCAGCTTTAACCAAATTCCTGTTGGATTGCACACAGAAAGGATAATTTCGGGATTGTATTACGAGGCAAATAAATATTTTTCTCTGTGCATGAGAGTTTTTATGTAATGACTTGGCACCAAAACACAACACTGACATCTGTGTCCATATCCCAATAAAACAGTTTAGATGGAAGCAGAGAACAATAAACTGAAGCAAAGTCAAACTGCAGCGTGGACTCGTGTTCGTATGCAGCATCACAGCCCTCTGTTTGTTTTGTGTCTGAGCTGCAGAGAAGTAGAGCACAGGCAGAAACACCGATCCTTGGCTGAAGTTGAAAGAAAAAGTTTCTCTTGTTGCTCCTGAACACTGATGTTGTTCCTCTGTTTTCTCTCACTAACGATGAATCGATGAGGACGGTGGAGCTTCGGCTCCAGCTCGGTGTCGTTTTGAATTTCATGGGCCGACCTGTCTGCCTGTCTGTGGAGCTTGTTAGTCTGTTTTGAAGCGAGGAGTGGACGGTGATGTATTATCTCCCACGCTGGTTGTATTATCCTTCACTGACCCAAGACCAAGATAACAAGGCTGAGGAGCAGAGGGCTGAAAGCTGAGGGAGGAGAAGAAGAGGGAGAGGCCACGAGAAACAAACAACATAATGTAGTCCACACTTTTCTTTCTTTATTATCTTTGTTTGTGTTGTTTTCTTGTCTCTTGGATAATTTAATCTGACCGAGGCTGTCTTCTGTTTTCTGCTGCGGTGAAAAAAAATAACTCCAAACTTATTTCAGAGTCTGTGGAGTTTGGTAATTTTACTATGAACACATATATATGAATATATATGAACCATAAAAAAGAAAAACAAACAAACAAACAAAAAAGAATTTAATCTTATCAAGATCACAAAACTTTAAAGTTGCAGCCACCTTTTTGTTTCCACATAAAAAAAAAGTAAACCAGCATATTAATGTCCTTGTAGTTAGCATTAGCTAATAGGTCATCAGGTCCTTATAAGTCTTTTTTAGATGAAGATGCTTATAAAAATCATGTGTTATTAAAACTATATAACATAATATTAATTATATTAATGTAATAGTTATTATAAGACATAATGAGCAAACCTTAGTTAATTGCTAATAAATGCATGATAAAGTATGTATAAATCTTAATAAAGCAACCAAAAAGCTTAGTAAAAGTTTACAATGACATAAATGGTAAGTTAAACTGATTGTAATGCTATTATAGACAATCATAGAAACTCAAGGCTTTTATTAACATTTTTAAGCATCTATAAATAATTACTATAAGACCTTATAAGATGCTTATTAGCACTATCGTGTAGTAGTATCACTATCACTGTTAAGAAGTTTTTTAAAATGTTGTGTTGATGATATTGTTTACACTTAAATAGTCTTAACACAAAGTTAAAAAGCATCTTAAAAGGACATTTAGATATGTATATATATACACACACACTATAGGCTAAACTAACATTTATAACAAGGACCTGAATACAACGCGTCACCAAGAATGCTACATTTTGTATAGACAACATGCTGATTGAGAAACAGCAATGGCTAATTGATAAAGAAGAGTTTAACCTGCTTTATCAGAAACTGTATCAGAAATGGGTTTATTGCCAAGAAGGTTTCACATACAACGAATTTGCCCTGGTTTTTGATCCATAACAATGAATAAAGTAAAAGGGGTAAAAAGTCAAGGATCTCAATATAAAACAGAAGTTTACAACAGTGTGTATGAACCATAACAATAGCTAGCTTTTGCCTGTTGGCTACTCATTACAGGAGGAAACCCTTACATTGTTCCCCAAAGTACGTTTGTAAGAAATTCTGCTGAACTTGTGATATAAAATATAAATGAGACAACTTCAGCTTTTTATGGTGGGGTCAAGTGTTTTTACTGGAGGGCTGGATTTACCCTGCAGGCTGCTATTTGCCTCTACTGCTTTACAGCCATGCTAGCAGCTCTGTGAGGCTGTTTGAAAATGTACATTTTAGCAACTTTCATTCATATGTGGGGAAAAAAGCCTTGTAGAAATGTCCGAAATGTCACGTTTCCTCTCCGTAACCGTCCTGGTTTGAGTCCAACAGCTTCCTGCACAGCCTCCTCTTCTCCACTCTAAACTTTCCCGTCTGTCTCCATTTAGTCTCTCCCTCGATAGCAGGAAAGCCAAAAATAATCTTGAAAAAAGGCAAAAAAGCAAGTTTCCCCACACAGCCCCGCAGTTAAATCTGTCAAACCCAACCAGCCTGCGGAAAATGTGTGCAACCAGAACTGTGACACACTGTCATTGAAACATCTTTCCATTTTGCTGCGTAATTGGAAAGAGCTGTGGGCCGAGAGAGGGGGGAGGGAGAGGGAGGGAGGGAGGAGGGAGGGAGGAGGGAGGGTATCAGTGAATTATGGGAGACAATTGGATCGGCTTTTGCTTTTTATAATGGTGCTGAGCCCAATAAAGAACCTTAATGGATATCTTCAGTGGAACAGTGTGCAAATGTAATAGTCTGATCTCTGTCCCAGTTACAGCTCACCAGTCTGGAGGAATGCTGATTATTTGCTAATTAACTAGAAATAAATATAAATGGGAAAAAGCATTACGCAGAGAAATAACCTCTGCTGATAACATTAGTTTAGTTTCAGTAATAATACAATAAATAAAAACGCTAAATCCAATTTAATTAGTATTTTACTGCTTAACTGTTCTTCTCTTTACTGTGACTGTGTAATTATGCGATAGCTCGGTAACATCCCGACTGTAAAGGCTTCTCACGGTGAGACAAACTGAAATGTTCTCCTCCGTGACGCCACGTCCCAGGAGACGGCGAGAAATGGGGACGACTCGCAGAGGCAGTATCACTCCAGCCACGCATAAATCACCTGAACCCTGAAAGCTATCAGAGTTAGCAGGGTTTGCCGGGGGGGGAAATGATTATGGGATTAACGTTTGGGGAAAGTGTGTTTTTGTGCCATCAGTCACAGAAGCAATTAAAGTAATACAAAACCTACAACAAGGAGTGACAAGGGGAGGAAATTAGAAAGCTCTGGGCAGCTGAAGTTATTCAGAGGAGACGATCGCGGCTGGAATGAGCCGCCTCTCTGCCCACCTGGTGCTCTGTGGACAGGTCGCTGCCTCACACACATTATTAAAGCTGCTGCTGCAGATGTTGTGTTGGAGGAGGTGAGATGAGAAAAACCTACATGCATTGGATTTGTACAGTGGCCCTGAGAGCTCACAGCACTGCAGCTTAGACTCATACAAATACAGAGATGCTGTAAGCATGACAACCGAAACAGGGGACGTTAAAAGTGATAAACGTTTCTGAATTTGGTGTTTGCTTTTTATATATTATAGACCTGGATACGGCGGTGCAGACAGCCTATAGCCTCCATTTTTGCCCAGTGGCCACTCTAAATCTGTAAAACTGTTGACAGGAGACGTTGAAATACAAACAAGGTTGATTACGACTCTTTCTGTTACGAATTTTTGATCCCTGGAGTTTTTATATTTGTAAAACTTTCCTCAAAGTGAGAAGAGCTGAGCTGGTGTCAGAACACATCTGACTTGATGTAACTGCTGCAAATTGACCCACTTAAGAGTCTCTCCTCCATCCATGTCTTCTTCTGGAGGTCTGAACCATCTGTTTACCTTTAAAAACAGTGTATGAAGGCAGAGAGACGGCCATGACAGCAGCTGTGTAGCCGTACGTGGGCATTGCTTTGAGTCAGATGCTAACATTAGCATGCTAACATGCAGGTAGAATGTTAGTCATGTGTTCGCTGCTGATTTGACTCCTTCTGTTCTGCTTTCATGAGATTTATCAGCAGTTTTCCTTTTTTTAGAGCGCAGGGAACAAATTATTGACAGAAAAATTATGAGCCACATTAGATTTAATAAAAATCCCTCATGACTGTCAGAAATAATAATAAAAAAAACAACATGCATGTGTCACAAAGACACTGAAGTTTTGCACAAACTTTGATTCTGCTTCTGAATCATTTTAAAAGGCTTCTGCTCCAGCATGTCTGATTGTGTTTCATCAGTGTTTCCTCGTGTGAAATAAAAAACAAATTAATATTTCATAGAGAATTTTTCAATTTTTCACGTGTGTGTGTATGTGTGTGTATGTGTGTGTGCGTGTACGGGGTATTTAAAAACACATCAACAATTTTCAGTTGCCAGAAACTGTGTTTACTCAGCGATCGTCTGTGATCTCAGCCCTGAAATGTTGCAGCAATAAAAACATGAAGCCTGACGAGGAAATAAAGCGAAGGGAGATGAAAAAAAAAAACAACAAGAGATTTTTTATTCCTGGCAGCTGTTTACTAACCTTGTACCTGCAGACATTTTCTGTGTAAACACATGAAGCTGCAGCTTTTTCTTCAGACAGGTGTACTCCCACCTGGACAGGTTAAATATTTCAACCTCAGCCAAGATTGAAGAAGAAAGAGAGGAAATCAATAGGAGGCTGTCGGGCAGCATTTAGTCAGCTGTGACGAGCGTTGAGAACGGACAGGACCGTAATTTTCTGGTTGATTTTAGATGAAAAACAGGAAATGTTTACCTGCTCGAGGAAGAGGAGACGCTTCTTATGATTGCTGCTCTTCCAACATGGCGGCACATTTTCATCTCATCACGTTTGTATTAAATTCTTCACCACACAGGTTTTTCCTCCAAATATAGAAACCTTTTTATTTTACAATTTCAGCAAAAATATCATACAATTCCAGTTAAATTGTACAGTTTGTTAAATATCTAAATACACTTTTACAGTTGCGATGTCAGTAGAAAAAAATATCGGATATTTTCTCATGAGATACAAAATTTACACGTCCCTACACGACAAAACTCACACACACACGTACACAACACGTGTGTGACCGGCCCGACGCCGGCCGCGGACATTAGAAACCACTTTGCTCTTATAAAATGAGATTTCTTTACATTGCTCAACGAATTTTAGTCTGACCGACAACGACATGGGGAAAAAATCATCACAACAAAACTGTGGAAAAAGTAGCGTGAAGACGAGAGATTTTATGTTGTTAAATGGTTTTTCAATGAGAATATGATCGTTAGAGATTTCAATACTTTACCACAGTTAAATGTCACCTTAAGACTCAAAGCTCGACCCAAGTTATAGTTTGATGTAATGTGCAACAGAAAGGTACAATATTATACTTTCACAAGATTTCTCAATTAAGAGTTTACTTCAAGGATACAGTGAGCAACATCTTGGGCAACACTAGGCTAATTTCCAAAGAAAAGTCATTTAAGTCCCGTTTTTACAGCTCAAGTTAACGACACTGTAAATGACCACACATGTTCATAAACACTTCGACTTCGAAGTAACGTAGTGATTTTAGGACGCACCACAACGTTTCATAAACCTAACCAGACTGCAGCACACGTTATTGGAACAGAGATAAAGCTGCATTGATTGATAGTTTTTGGCCACTTGGAGGCAGAAGATCTCCACTGACGGACACAGACCTGACCTGCTTTCATCTTATAGTTGTTGCAGCTAACAACGGCGATTTTATATTTGATTTGAAGTTATTTTAATGTCCAATAACTAATGTTATGTTTGTGCCCATGTCCGTTTTGTTTGCCGGCAGGATTACACAGAAACTACTGAACGGATTTCTACAAGACTTGGATTGAGGATGAGAATAGATCCTTTTACTTTTGGTGTTGATCATGATAAAGCCAGTGAGTACAATTGATGCAGATCGAGCAGATTTAAATGTTTAACTCGATGTTGGATTAGGCTCGATTGAATTAAAAGGGACTGAGGAGAAAAGAAAAGACTTTTTAGCTGCTAAACGTTTCTTATTTGGGGAGAACGGCTGCCTGCTGCTGCTGAAAACCAGACTGATTGTTCCTCTGAGACTGAACTCATCTCAGCTGAGCTCCAGAGTTTGGTGATTTTCATGGTGATGAGCGACTCCTTTCACATTAACTTCTTTTAATTTATTTCAATAAAATCTATTTGTGCATCTTTTAGCATTTTGATTTGTAATGAAAAAGTTAAACGTAGCATGACTATAACTCCAGATACAAGGGAAGCATTAGCGACCTTGCTGTCATGATAGCACAAGTCTAAAAACAGGGATATTTTACTTTCAGCATCCTGTCTTTCAGCTGCTGTGGTGAGCAGAAGAATCCACCGTCCTTTGTTATTAAGAGTTCAGCCGACATGAATCAAGTCACAGTCAAGTTTTTTATTTTACGAGACACTGTGGCCGCTCTGAGAGACGGACTTGGCGGACTCAGACAAACCAGATATTATCAAACTGTTCTGATGTGGAAAAGGAAAAGAAGAAGAAGCCCAACATGTTGCTGTGTATCCAGCTCTTTACACAGCTTTGTCCCTCAGTACAGTGTCCGTATTAAACAGTCCTTCACAATAAAGTGACATGATTGAACAGCGCAGGTTGTACTTCTGATCCAAACACTGGTACTGTGGTGTCACCGCGGTGTCAAAAGGTCAGACAGGTGTTAGGTTTGGTCCCGTAGTGGAGACTCTGCTACAGCAGTGACTCCTGCTCACCTCGTAAGTACAAGTGGTCCAGGCATTGGGGTCGAAGGTCAGGGTGGACTCCACACACTAAGACATGTGACCGGACTGATACAACAAGAGATTTTCAAACTGCAACAAAAACGACGAAAGACGACACGTGTTGACTGGGCAGTTATGCATATACTGATAATTACTCCTGACTTTGGTTTTCAATTCAAACTTCTGACGTTTCCTCTGGAGCAGATGAAATATCTCACGGTGAAGTAAAGCAGACAGTTGGCTGAAATATCTCAGGGATATCATGACTTTATAAAAAGACAATAATGGATGAGTCAGAGAAACTGACTCTTACTGACAGATTTTAGATTTCAGTCTGAAGCTGACGTCCTCCTGACTGATTGCATTTGGCTGATTTAATCGCGACAGTTGGACGTTTTCTAAGCGGCATCGCTGAAATCACTGGGCTCAAATAGTTGGCCGATGGCTGCACAGCCAGCTCCAGTCACATGGGGGCGCTCATCAGTGTTTTGCATGGACTCTGTAAACTGGTATTACTGAGTGTGGGAATTTAATAGCTGTAAAAAACAAGACACGTGAAAGCGATTTTTATTTTTGAGCTAATTTTATGTTCAGTTCTAGATTTGTTTATCAATTATTTATTACTCAGACTTAGATATCTGGTTCAACAGTTTCTGATAAAGAGATATAGACTCGACTTTTTTATTTCGTCTGTGTGTGTGTGTGTGGGGTTGAGATCCTATCCTGCTCCAAACTATCTTCATATCGACCTTTAAGAATCCATCAGTCAACCTCTGATACTGACGTGAGTCCAGATGAACTTTTTAATTCAAACATCTTCAGTTCAAACTGCTGTAAAAACCTACAAAACTCTCTGAAGCTGCAGTGAAATTCATTTTATTCTAAATGAATGAATGAACATGAGCTCAGACTTTCAGTTTGACTCACATCAGCACAGCCAGTGATGCAAAGTAACTAAGTATATTTACTCAAGTACTGTACTGAGCTACTCGTACTTGATTATTTCCATCCTCCACTACATTTATTTGATAACTTTAGTTACTAGTTACTTTGCAGTTTGTATCCTGCATCACAGTAGTGCATTTATCAATTAACTTATTTTTAAGGCCGATAATCAGACGAACGTTTGTTAACTGTTGATACATACATGTAACTATATTCGTAATTTATTTCTACTTTTGATACTGAAATACGCCATTTTTTTTAGCCAGAAAAGTACTTCACTACATTTAATATCAGATACTTAAAGTACTATTTGTATGGGTGACTTTCAATCTTACCAAAATTACATTTTAACACGATATCTTTACTTTTACTCAAGTAGGATTTTCAGGTACTTTTTACGATACTGATCACAGCTGCTTCATTCAGGAGATGTTTGAGTTGATAAAATCTGCAACTTTAATCAAGATTTATTTGGAAATTTATCTTTCTTGCTTTTACATGTTTGTGTTCGATATTAATTATCACCGGGAAGGTTTTCTTCAAACCCACACGGACAAATGTCATTTTTACCAGAATACATTGTTGATATTTTATGTTTCTGCCAACGTTAAATTTGTAGATTTCATATGTTTCACTGGATATTTTCCAGTCGTGTTTGTGGAGACAGAACCAGGTATTTTAAGCCGAAACATGATCTTTTCCAAACCCTGACCGAGGACATTTTGTTTTCGGTTTCACACCAGTCGAACTGAACACAACACCTGGAAGTGATGATTAAAACGACACATTGTTCTGCTTCACATAATCGGATTAGAGAGCGATGCAGGCGACAGACCAGAACATCCCAGAACATCACGTCGAACAAAATCATCATCGGCTGAACGACAGGATCAAAAACAAAAACACGACAGAACATTTCATTAAAAAAAAACAACAACAAAACAAACGGGATTCAAAAACAATAACGACAATAATTCCCTTTTCCCATGAAAGTACTTTGGATTGAACAGGTTGGGAAAAACAGCACAACAGCATCATGTCATGATTAAACAGAACGGAGGTCTTTCTTAGGGCTAAAGTTAACTTTTCAAGGCAGGAGGAAAAATAAGGTGGAAAGAGTCTTTAGCTCTATTCACAGCCAGCAGATACATGTGTGTTCGTTCAGAAAGCAGAAACCAGCGGTGCCTTCAGTGTCCTCACCAGAGTCGAGGTCGAGTCAGCTTCAACTCCAGTTCGGATTTCAAGAAAAGTCCAGAATTGAATGAATCGTCCTCTACGCTGAGATGGACACACTGCACTGCACCACACACACACACACACACACACACACACACACACACACACACACACACACACACACACACACACACACACACACACACACACACACACACACTCTCACACACACACACACAGACACACCTTACATCTAGTCCTCGACGACAAGGCACTAAGATTTCATTCAAGTTTATCATTACACAAGTGCTTTATGCATTTAAACCCCCCACATTTGTCTCAATCCCAGAGCTACCTCCACCCGTCTCTCCTCCTGCTCACACTGTACGCTAAAAGTGATGTGTCAGCTCGGCGGCCGGCCAATCAGGTGGCCCCTGCTGTGAATCAGCCGGCCTGTCAGTCACATAGCTAGTCATCCAGCCAGGCAGGCAGGCAGTCGGGCGTCTTTGCGGCCCTGCCCGCTGCTTTGCGCCATGACGTGACCCCGCGCTCAGCCGTGTGTGACGAGGTCGTTCCGGCGACTGATTGGGTGGGGAGCAGCGAAGGGCGCACAGAAAGCAGGGGGAGACTCTGGGAGGCAGCTCATGTCACCATGACCACCACCACCACCACCACCACCACAACAAACAAGCCCTTAGCCAGCAAGAGTTGGCTCGCACAAGAACGTGGCGGCGGAACGACTCATCGATTAAAAAATAGCGAGGAAAGTACAGAATAAGAGGGAAAAAAATTGAGCGTCTCTTTGTCGACTTCCTGCTGCTACATTCAAAGCAGAGAGAAAGAGAGCAGGCCAGGAGGAACTACAAGTTGTGGGGGAGCAGGAGACACGAGGGAGTGAACACGGGGTGGATGAGGGTTGTAAAGGAGAATCAATTCACCAGTTGATTTTCAGAGTGGTTCTGCCCGACTTCACCCAGGTGTCAGGATGACTTTGGCTCAGTAGGAGCGCTGTCCCCCATCCCCTCCCCTCCCCTCCCCTCCCCCCCAGGGAGGATGTCAGAGCTGGAGAGACATAAGGGGATTTGAGAGGGAGAATGAAGAAGGTGGGCAAAGATGCAGTCATGCAGGCAGATAGAGACGGACGTGCAGGGAGAGGCGAAGCAGGAGAGACAGAACGGGAGAAAGAGATGGAGACGGAGGATAAAGGGAGACAGAGAGGCAATAAATAAACTTTAAAGGAGACAAAAGAAATAAGAAAAGAGAGGAGAGGAGTGTGAGATAACTAATCAACAGCAAAATCAGGGAAGCGAGACGGACCGACCGCCACAGCGACGCCGTGACAGAACAAATACATCTCACACACACAGTCACTTGAAAAACACACACCCATCCATCAGAGATCAGTCCCTCCTCTAACTGATGTGTTTAACCAACTTCGCCCCGCAGGTATCCCATCCTGCCTCACCGCCAAAGAGAGGCAGCTGTCACCTCAGGAGCAGGTAAATGGGGAACTGGAGTAAATGTGAAAACCCCATTTTCATCAGCGGCAGCAGTAGTCTGCCTGCGTCAGGAGTTTTTCTTGTGGATGCTGCGGGGCCTCAGTTGGCGCCCTGGTTGAAGTGATCCAGCACGGTGGAGTTGGTTCTCTCAAACAGCCACTGCTGGGTGAGAGACGACGGGTCGCACGTGTTCATGAAGATCCGCCGCTCGTTCGGGCTGCAGTCGATGCAGCTGTTACTGACCGGGTGGTACAGACTCTTATCCTGCAGGACGGAGGGAGAGAGAGAGAGACAGGAAGGAATGAAAAACCAACAAAATAAAGCTTTTATTCATGTAAACCTTTAAAAGCCCGCTGGTGATTTTTTTCAGTCCACCACAGTCTCTTCCTGTGGTGATGCAGTTGCCAGCAGGAACCTTTTCAACACTGTTAGTGGTGCATTCATTGACATTCAAAAGTCTTAAAGCAGCGTTATGTATTCTATCTTAAAAGAACAACTTTGCAATCACTTAAATGTTACAGTGGACTGCAACAGGGTTAACATTTAACAAGTGAAGCGATTTATCTGTATCTGTTTATCAGGAAACTCCGTGAATCACTGAGGGTTGAGGCAGAGCAGCCCGAGGACATCAGAGGGGAAATCAGAAAACTTTGTTACCATAACATATAATTCAGTTTCACCCAAATCTGTTAGAAATGTGTTTTACAGTACAGTAATCAGTGAAGCCTGGCCCTCGGAGCCACTCGCTCACTGCTTGTAGCTGAAGATTGATTGTTGGGTGGATGGCACGATAAAACATGACTGGATTTTAATATAAAAATACAAAACGATTTATAATGTAATGTGTAGTCATGTTAGAGGGACCTCCGCACTCCTTTGCATTTAAATGATTTTTTTTGAGCAGTGCTCTGCTGAGCCTTTATCGTCTTTTCTTGTCTTTCAAGTGTTAACCGCTGCAAAAAAGCCTTTTTGTGACACTACATTAAATCCTACAAACGCCATAAAAATACAAATGTGGCCTCCTGCACGCCGTGTTTTTTGTAATAGCTGAGCTTAAATGCATAACAACGGCATAATGAGGTCCTGTGAATATCCATCAGCTTCAGGGCACGTTCTGTCTCAATGTGCAGAACTCTGTAGAACGATTTAAGACGCCTTCAAGTCATTTATTTTATTGCAATTATGTTTGGAGCTTTGTTGTTTCGTACAGAAAAAAGGAACAACATGTTCAGAGGAGAGAGGTCGAGACACACACACACACACACACACACACACACAGACACACACAGACACACACACACACACACACACACACACACACACACACACACACACACACACACACACACACACACACACACACACACACACACAGGTAATGTGTTTACAGTTGGTACAGTACCTTCCTGTAGCGCCACAGCTGGTTGCCCTTCATGCCGTGACAGTCGTACAGGGTGACGGGGCTGTTGTGGGAGATGGCGTCGAAACACACTTTTTTAGTGTGCATGGGGTCGCCGACACGGATGTCCTCTCTCCAGCCGAATGTGAACACCTGCGGGGAAACAAATGTCACAATCTTCATGATTTCATGTTAAAATACTGAAAAAAACGCCCAGTCGGCATAATAAATAGCTGCAAACCACAGAAATGTTCAAATGTGTTGAGCTAACTTTAGATGTCTAGAGGTACGGGGCTCAGCGGGGCCAGGAGTCAAGACAGGTACCAAGCCAGAGACCACTGTTCAAGAAGCTGTTTCAACATTTGTAAGTGTGAAACCACTGGATATTTTAAGTCTTTAAAAGTTTGAAGATTTGACCTTCCGCTAACTCTCCATTAAGACACGACGAGGCACCAAAATATGTTCAGTGTTGTGCCCTCATTTAAAACGTTAACCTCCATTCAGAGTAATAACCTCAAAGCAAGAGGAAAGTTTTGACTATGAATCATCCCTCCTCCCTTCAGACTCTGGTGTTGACCCTCGCACTCGGTTTTACTGGCTGGACGCAATTAAAGTTTTACTCCTCTTTCACAAAATGTCAAGGTTCCCCTGGCTGAGTTTTACTGTAGCCTTTGCATTCACTATCATTGGATGGATACCGTGTTTGGTTTTACTGGCTTTTAACTATTAATCCATTAAATGTAAGTGTTTGTTTCTGTCTCACCTCAGATCAGAAGCCTTTGTGGATAAAAAAACAAATCTAATGCTGAAAACTGAGCAGCTAAAAGGTTCAGTTTGACTCGCGTAGGCTGCTGAGTGATTTTATAGGCTAATCAAGGTTAAATGTTTCACAGGCTTGTGACTTTACAGCTGTATTGAGCTGAAAACAATATAGCAGGTACGTCATTCATATCCTCATTGACTGTATAAGGTATAATCACCAAGGTCAAGAATGAACCTCCACGCTTCATAGGAGAAAAGTTCTGAGTGCTGAGAATAAAAACCTAACAGCTACTAAGATTGTACGTCATCAGATCTGTACACAAAGCAACTGAGCAAGCACCATCCACAGGTGAAGACCTTGTGGTGTTGATTTAATTAAAATGAATTGGAAAAGGCTGGTAAAGATTCATTTATACCGAATGTCTGCAGAGCTGTGAGGGTCCCTGTACGCAGAGCTTGCTGAGTTGTCTCGTCACACTTAGATTTAGTTGTTTTTAATTGTTAGTTGGAGCTGCAACAATTAATCGATTAGTTGTCAACTTTCAAATTCAGTAAGGAGGAATAACACATAAGATACGATATATCTGTGATATCCGCCAATAGCACTGGCCAGTCGATATATCGGTCGGACAAAACTTTGTTTCCTCGTCTGTGACAGTTTACTGAATATCTTTGGGTTGTGGAGAGAACAAGACATTTGAGGACGTCATCTCGGGCTTTGGGAAACACTAATTGACTTTTTTCACCATTTTTCTACTCAAGAAAATAATCGACATATTTAACAATAATGGAAATTACTCTCCACCTCAACCAAGTTTGAGGTTGATCGGATTAACCCCACAGGAGTTGTTCCACGTGCGATCCCTGGAAATGTCCAAAACTATTAAAAATTCTCAAAATGGCTGACTTCCTGTTCGGTTTGCAGTATAACACAAGAGGCTTTTATTCAGCTGCACTCCAACTTTTATGAATCTAGATCAAAGTTAAAGTAGTGCTAATTCTGGCATTGGAATATTTAGCTGTTATTTGAAGTATAATTCATGTTGCCGTGGCGCCGAGACAAAACACAGACAGTGAAAGTGTTTCCTCTGAATCTGAATGCATGTGACAAAACTGCAGTTTAACACATGATATATGTCGTAAAGATTCCCTGTACCGTCTGCAGAAGCTCCCCAGAGCTTACTGATCATCTATATTGATTTATCTAAAAACTGCAGTGAGATTGTGATGACTCGGCACACCGAGGAGACTCGTACAGGATGCTGAGATTGATGATCGTCCCTTTTATCTAATTGTTTGTCACCTTCCGTCCGTGGCATTAAAAACGACCACGATGAGCTCAGCAGTCAGGACCGATGACTTCTTTTGCTTTTACTGCAGTTTTTAACTAAGAACATTCTGCTTCCTCATATTTCTGTTGTCTGTGATTTAATTTTGGACCTTGTTACAATCTCGTCAGTGACGTCCAGGCGGCTGCCGCTGCTCCAGCTAATAAAGACTTTGTGAATAACTTCCTCTTCTCCTCTCGTACAGAATCAAAAAGCCCCCGACAAGGACAGCTGCCAGAGGGCCTCCTGTGATTTGCAGTGAATCCATTTCTCGCCCGGCTGCTGAATACAGACTGCAACTGTGACACAGATTAAACTACAATGCATCTTCAGATTAAAGCAATTAAAGTGTCAGAGCTGTGAGGCAGCAGTATTTCAGCTGAGGAAACAAAAGGGGACATTCAATCCATTAAGGTTGTATTATGAGCTCGAGTTTAAAGATCCTCAGTGTGACGTGCGAGAACAAACAGACTCCTTCAGAACAATGAAAAGATGATGAAGCAGCACAGTGTGTTTGTGTGTCTGTGTTAGCTCCACTGACATTAATGTGCGTTTAGCAGAAGCAAATACCATTACTGACAAGACAATCTACCAACAACAGAGGTGAAATCTCAGCATTCCTCTCGGGACGGGAGCAGGAAGATTTGCCCCGATAAACTATTATCTTTTACTCACGGTGTTCGGAGAGGGGCCAGACGTTGTGGTCAGACCGATGGTGTGTGTGGTGCGTCTTTAAAGTGGGGATATGTGCGCAAGTTGCCTGGGCCAAGTGTGACATCGATGAGCGATGCATTAGCGCGACTTGTGCTGAAAAGTTGAGATTTTTTTTAACTTTAATGCGAGTCTAAAAACGTGACGTGCACCACATGAGAGCAGCGCAAACCTGCCGTGCTGGTCCACAGGAAGATAACAGTTTTGCTGGCGACACGTCTCGGTGTGATCGACTGCTCAGTTGAACTGTTGTTGTTGCTGTTGTTGTTGTATCTTCCATGTCTTGAGGAGCAGGAGCTCCACTCTTATCTGTAGTCTTGCTTGCCTCGCCTGCAGTACTTGTTGCTACATTCCTTTTTTTTCTCTTTTTTTTATTAAACCAGCCCGGGGATGTCTTCTTCCTCGCCTTCACCATTCTGGACACTGTCGAGCCAAAGCGCGGGGCTGTTTGCTGGAGTATATGGCATTTGAACATTGTGTCAATATATTTTTTTTTTCTTCAGGCAGAAGTTGCTGCAGAGCTTCTGCAGTGAGACTAAAAATGCTGCACATGTCGAAACACTTCAATCTAAAACCCAAACTCTGCATAATATAAAGTTACATTGAGTGCAATCTTGGCAACATCTAATATAAGCTTATTTTATATGCTAATAAATTCATTTATTCAACGGACATTTTGGTCGTTGACATTTCGCACCATAACCTGATGTTTTAAATAGTTTCCATCAGCTCCTGTCGAGATGTTTTGTGAAACTAAATGTTTGGAAAAAGGGACGGCACGTTCAAAAGCATTCAGCAGGTGACTGGATGTCATCTCAAATGTTTCCAACAATGTTCAAACCAGAGAAATCCACAAGTTCACTCTTGGTAACAGTGCGTTCATTTGGTGGCCTGTTGCTTTCACCTCCAGCAGAGAGTCCACCTGACTGTTGACAGACTTCATTTCTATTAATTGATATTTGATTTGCTGCTCACCTGTCCGTGGCTCCAGCTCACCTCGCCCCGGCCCTTCACGCAGCTCTCCAGGCGGATGGGACTCCCCGATACAAAGTGTTTACTCTCCATACACATGTTGCTGCCCACGTTACGAACCTGCAGCAGAAATACACACGACAGTCATAAACGAGGACAGAGCAGACACTCAGCACTATCATCATTAATGTCTGTAACGGTGGCTGTACCTCTCCCCACGCTGCAGCAGGAGGCTCCACCGGCGGGTAGTGTTTGGGCAGATCCCAGGCCACCTCGCTCATGAACCACTTGAAGTTCTTGCAGTTGAGGTGGTTCCTCAGCTCCTTCTGGGCCGCCATGTCTCCCGCTGACAGGTGGCGGTACTCGGGTCGACGCTGGTAGACGTACTCTGCGTATTCGTCCATCCACACCTCCGCCACGCGCTTCAGATTCTGAAATCAGAGTCAACGTCGGGTAAGAAGTCGACATCCAACAACTTACAGAGAACAATAAAGACAGAAAGAGAAAAGGAAGAACAGGGACTGAACAGATTTATCTTTAAGATGCAGGGTCTCACACAGGAGCAGAGGAAAGAGGAAAAAGAGTCGAGCAGCGGCACGAGGCAGAAAAATAAGTGACTTAGTGGTTTCTACATCGACGGGAAGTCATTTAACGCTGTGAACATTTTGTTATGTGGTGTAAATGTCACTGATTTGTCGACTCTAAAAGAAAAATCTTTCCCGCTGTGCCAGACGGTTAAAAAAGCACTCCGACTTCAAAGCACTCGAGTGAACTGGCTTGTTAGCAGATCTTTGTGCTCGTGGACATGAAGTCTTCATTGAAACAACAGACGAAGCCGTCGTCTCTACATCCTGCCATCCTTGATGTTTTGATTGATCTGACATGACAGAGTGATCAAAGCGGCTCAGCAGAAAGGCAGCCAGTCATCACACAGGACCTGTCGTCGCCTCCCAGAAGGCGAGGGGTGAAAAAATAGAAGCAACTCGTCTCGAGTCATGACGGCAGAAACAACACTGAGCTCAGCTATGTGCTTATTTACAAGGTGGCTTCAGAAAAGACTTAATTTCTGTCTCTTGTTTTTATCTCCGTTTCTCTCTGACATTACCCATCACACCATCTTATGAAACACTGAATTATCGTCATTTTGAACTGAATAAATTCAACATGATGATCCTCGGAGCCAAAAAACATGACCTTTGTGAACAGAAAGAACTTTTTCAAACCAAGAGTGTCCAGAATTTTTCCTAAAACAACTCCTGCACTGCTGGGAAATCATTTAGAGCATTTCTGTTCTTCTGGTCGAAAGAAAATTACTTTAAACTATTTTGATAATTGATTATATTTTGATCGATGTATTTGGTGGTATGGGTCTGTTCTGGGACCTCCTTGTCCTTCTCCATGTGCATTCATGGAAAGCCTACGGCAGGGAGAGCAGCCGATAGTACAGTAGTACAGAGTACAGAGCAGAGCAGAGCATCAATGACATTGATTAGTCAGACACAGCATGAAGAGGAGGAGCTGGGGAGGAGAAGCAGCATGGCAGGACTGTGAGCTGAGCTTGACTTCGTGGCCTGTCTGAACAAACGCTATGCTCAATGTTTGGCAAGTTTTTTTGGTTTGTTTTTGTAATACTCATTTCAGCCACAAGAGGCTGAAGTGCACCAATACACCATGTTCTCAACACTCATGTTTTCTTCCAGGTGAGTTTTTCTCCTTGTTACATTGTGTGGCAAGTTGTGTAATATTTATGCACGTGAATCTTTCAATCAGATATCCACCATTTCAGCTACGATTCCCTCATTATAAGAGTTCATGTTGATCTTCAGATGAATGTGAAATTGTGCTCAGGAGACTATTTGTAATACAGCATATGTTCACATATTGTGAGTGGGATTTTCGGGAGGAAAAAAAAAAAAAAAGTGTGAACCTCCCAAAACTTTTTTTTCAACTGTTTTAAAAAAAATGATCCTTGTGAAAAAGAGTTGTCCAAAACGTTTGCCGGCATGTAATGTGATTTTGTGTGTTTGAATTATTGCTGTTTTTAGGTGCAAATCACTGCTCTGTATCTCAAGTGCACTTTTTTTGGCTCTCCTTTAACTTTAACATGCTTTTTTAAGTTTATATCATGTCACATGTCATTAGACCACAAGAAATGTCATGTCAAAATGTGTTCAAAAGACATCTAATATCAAACATGAGGTCCCATTGGCTCTTCTTCTAATTCTTAAATTTCAGATTGAATGAACCTACAGGCAGGTGATCGCTAGAAACCATAAGCAACAACAACTGCAGGGCAGACAGCTTCCTCAGCAGCCTCTTTAAGCTCAGACAATTGCAAACATAAATGATTTACACCCGAGCAATGGGAAATTCATCCATCTGAGGCCTGTGGGGTGTAAAAGAGTAGAAAACACAGAGCCTGTCAGCCTCCGAGGGACGGATGCATGTGTGAGAATACAGATGGAAGCAGCCTCGCAGGTATGGATGGTGAAATGAATGAGAATACATCCAGAGAGCCTTCCAGGAAAGTAGAAATACAAATCTTCTGCCCTTTGGAGGTACAGATGTAGAGGAAAAAAAGCCTCCAGCCAGCCACACACACTGTCTCTCACACAAACACACACACACGCACACACACTTCCTGTAGCATAGCTCATTGCCTGCAGCTAAATTTGCCCCCTCCAGGTGAAACTGAGTTCAGTGGTTATATCTCCCTCCATGCTGCCGGAGCTCGGGGTGTCTGTAGCTGTTGGAGGGACTCCGCTGCTCCTGTGTTGTTTTGTACAATAACTGTGGTATTAATTAAGTGAAAGAAAACAGTTTTTCTCCTCATGAAAAAGAAAACAAAACTATGATATGGGTGGGAAACGCCTGAAAAATCAAGACTAGATTGATTTTAAAACAGTGAGAAGGAAAATAAAGATCCAGGTTTAATTCTCACCTCAGGCGAAGATTTTACAAAAACCAAGACTGGAGCTTGTGTTGGTGAAGCGTGAGCTACAACACAGACCCAACTAAAGGAAAACTCCACAGGAATAGTTTAGCAAGTCTACGAAGTAGGAGCCTGCCTGAGGACAAAGTTTTTAAAAAGGACAAAGTCAGCAGTCTCTACAGGTACAGTTTGTTATCTCATCACAGTAATTACTTATTAGACCTGCAGTAACTCATTTTTCTTTGGCCACTTGACATTTCATCACCTTATAAGTCAATATGGTGATCTTTTGCTAATTTCCAAACCCAGCAGTTAGAGAAATATGAAGATCCATTTGGACAGTGTTGTAAAAGGCAGCCAAAAGTGGTACTTAAGTAAAGATGTTAAAATATTACTGTGGTAAAAGTGAAAGTCAACCATGTGGATGGTACTTGAGTAAAAGTCTGAGGTACATTTGATGTCAGCTATTTTAAGAATCAAATGTAAAAGTAAAAGTAAACTACAATATCTGCTTTTCCTGACGAAAATGTGTGTGATGTGGGGAGTGACGCGTGCAATAATCAATATTCTTAATTGGCAACATTTTTTTTTTGCAACACAATTTTCTTTTTTCACTAAAAAACTTGAACCATTAAAATCATGATGATCCAAACAAAACATGTAGAGCAGATGATCTGTAGGTCAGAATATCTCTGCAGCCAACAGTTTTTCATCCTCACGCCGTTTCTCACACATTATATCTTTATCAAAGAAACTGCTGCTTTTTGGATGTGAGTATTGCACCATATTGACACTTCGATAATATTTTGATTAGTTGTGCAGCCGCGGCAAAAAACAACAAGAGAAGAGCAACATTTCTTCTTCTTCTGCCTCGTCCTCTTTCAGTCGCCAACAAAACTTTCTCCCTCCACAGACTCTGGATCTGCTCCCAAACTACCTTCAGGAAAGCTCTTTGGATTTATGGCATTTCCTCCTCTATCTCTGGCTGCCCGGCAGTTACATTTTAAAATATTCAAACAGTTTCACCCGTGTGAAAACAGACTTGGATGAAGCTTCTCCACCTCTCAGACCATCATCTTTGATGGAAGACAGAAAATAAAACAAAAAATGTCTCAATAAGACAAACTCTTGTATTTTTAGTCAAGACACACAGTGTAATTATCTCGGCTTTAGTCTCACCTATTCCTGACGCCGTCCAGTCGACTAAAGTAAATCAGTATGTTGTGTTTTTTCTTTAAACACAGGGGACTGACAGGATTCATCCCAGCCTGAGGTACAGTAAGTATTTCTGTGTTGTTAAACCTGCTGCTTGTTTGAGATCAGCATTCATGCGGCCTCAGTGAGGAGCTAATGGTCAGACCGACGAGGCAAAAACAAAGGCCAAGAGGTTTAATAACATATTCAGCCGAGCCAAAACAGAGCCGGGTGTCAGACTGAGTCATGCATAATGAACACTGTTCAGCTACAGGCCAGATGAACCTTATTATTTCTTTTTTAAAGATTTCTCTCTTGTTTCAAAGCGTTAACGCTCACACAGAGCGAAGGAACGTGAGCTCATTATCGGAAAACTGGAAGTTGATGGTGGAGACACGAGTTTGATACTTGAACTGGAAGTTAAAAGATGTTAAAGCTGAAACTATTAGTCATTTTCACTGCAGTGCCTGATGCAAGAATACACTGAAATGATGATTAAAGTGTCATTTCACCCAAATTACAAAAAAAAGATTTTCCATTTTCATACTTTCAGTTTATTTATGACTGAGTATCATTTGAATCATTTTTGTGCCCCAGACCCTCAGAGCTTTGATCGAGAATCAAAGCTTTTCTGTTTGTTCTCCTTTCATCATTTAAAAAATTACCTCACAGACGGAGCATTGTTTATTTTCAGACTCACAATGGAAGGTAAAAAAAACCCCCAAACAAATCGTTGCAGCAAAACCAGAAAAAAATTGGTATTTTATTACAAGCTTTCCAAGTAGCTGCTAATGTAGCCTTGAACTGCTAGCATCAAACAGCAATGAAGAGCTGATTTTAGGAAGTCTGCATTTTTTAAACCACATTTAAAGGTGGAAATGCGATTAAAGTTGGATTTCTACATTTGTGTCTCAGTCCGGCCGCTCCGGCAGCTCATATCAGATTTCAAAGTGTCTTCTGTGTCACTTGCAGCTGTAGCAGGAAGTGCATCAGATGATGAGCACAAAATTATCTGCTCTGCAACTGGACAGCATGATTTGTTTGGAGAGTCTGATCAGTCCGTCTTAAAGATCTGGTTTGAGAAACAAATCTGATCAGCCTGCAGCCCCAGCAGAAGTCTTCAGCCCCGACCGACCTGAGCAACATCACTTAATCAGACTTCACACCGCTCCCGCTGAAGTTTTACTCAACTTTTATATGTAGAAGACAAAAGCCAGAAGTCAAAAGCTCTCGTTTAATCACAAGAAGTTGCCCGATGAACAGTTTCTAATACACATCTTGTTAATACTAACAAAAAGTGTTGAGTCTGATACCCAGTCCTGGTTTTCTTAAGCAAAGTCTGAGTAACACTGAAGGTGAATGGGATTTGGGTTGTGGTGCTCAAAGCAGCCAGATAATACATTCAGAAAATCTAAATCAAATAAAAGTGTTTTTACAGCACCTACTTTCTTTTGAAGGCAGAAATAACACAACAAATCTGTACGCCATTTAATTAGTGTGTATTGTTCTGGAGCAGCAGCAGAGATCTCATCACCTCTGCAAGTAACTCTGACACTATCAGCATGGAAAGACTCCACGGAGTGAACATACGCTCATTTATTTATGCTGTTTAGGTAAACTGACTCTTTATCGTATTTCTGATAGAAGCGTACTCCACATCTTTTCGGCATTTGTTTCATTTTTCAAAATCACTAAACCTCGGCAAGTTCAATGAAAAACATCTGTCCATGAAAAAAACAGAAATGGAAATACAAGTGTAAAGACAAATATTCTGCAGAGACGGTCCTCGTGTCCACACATGTTATAAAACCACCTGAGACTCACCCTGGCCAGGCTCACCCCTCCAGGAACTTTGTAGGGGACGTACTTCCTGTAGATGTGTCCCACCCTGGAGCAAGGGATGTCCTCCATCCGACCACCGCACATCCACACCTGCAGAGACACACAGAGAGATTCAGCAGCGAGAAAACTGGGGGAGGGGTGCTGGTGAAAGCTGCTGCACTGGTGTTTTGTGTAACTGAACAGCGAGAAGGTCGACGAATCAGAGAGATGAAACCAAAAGTGTGAGAAAGACGAAGCGACTGAGAGGAAAGAGGGTTAGGATGTAAAAAAAGGCGAAGATGAAGGAGTGGGAGGATGTGAGGCCGTGATCCCGAGGAGAGAGGGATGAAAGACGGGAGAGGGTACGCCTGGAAGAAAGAGGAAAAGGAAGAAGTAAAAGTCGAGATTAATATCACGTGAGTTTCGACGAGCTCAAAAAACTGGTGATATTAATCATCTTGTGTGAATGAAGAGCGGAAGAGAGAACACAATTCAAAACAACGGCAGATAGTTCGAGTGTTTCTCGACTGCAGAGACCAGAGAGAGCGAACGACATCAAAGAGAACAAGACGAGTCGATCACGCTCAGCTAAACGACAAAGACTTCACATTTGATTTGTTACGCTGCTTTTTGGAAAGCAGAGAGACCTTTCAAGTCTACAGGGAGCGAGTCTTAGAAATATTAAAGATGGATTTTAGGTGATGTTTCGCTTTAAATCTAATCAGTCAGAGGTCAGATATTAAAAGTGTGTGAGCTCTTTAAAATGAAGAAATTTCCACCCTGTGCACAGCCGAACCCCTGCACTTCTTCTTGTATTGCATCAATCGTGCTTAGGCAGTGATGAAACTTAATTTAAAAAGGACCATTTCACAGTTTTTTCTCTTTTTTACTGTTTCACTCATCAACTTCAAGTGTAGATGTCACATCACAGCTGATCATGCTGCCGTTTTAAAGCCTCAGGACCTTTTTATTGTTGTTCCCGTCATCAATCTGCATTTAAGCTGCGATATCTCACAACAAAACTGATGCTGATTTGATGTGTGAGCATAAACTGTGATGCAGGAGGCTTCTTCTTGTGACTCGATCAGAACCATACCGGGGTAAATCAATACTTTCTTTGACCTCTCTTGCCACCTCACAGCACACCATCCTCCACAAACTCACAGGTCTTGCAACCTACTCCTACTTCTGTCGTGACTTGAATCTCTCTGTTATATCAAAGAAGTTTTCCAGACCAGAACCAACATTTTTCAGGTTTATCGTGCTCGATGTGCGACGCCTCAACAGATTAGAGTTTCGTGACAGACAGACTGGTCACGGAAGAAAAATACAGCTCATTCCCTCTTTTGGTTTTGGACTCGATCATTTCCAGTCTGTTGATCCTGCATCCTCCAGAGTGGACATCAGCTGGCTGCAATTTCAATTCAATTACTCCTTGTCAAGTTTGTTGCACCACTCCAGCTTGGACAAACAGAATCGGGGGGGGGAATAACAGACTGAATCCACCGTCTTCACATCTCACTGTAGGGAAGGTCTGACCTGCTCCTCCTGATCCCTTCAGTTGTCCTCATCCCTGAATGAAACACTTGAGCTTAATAAAGGGGGCGACTCGCTGCAGGAGGGATCAAGAGCTTGAGTTTAGCTCCCGTAAGATTAAATTGAAAGTCTTATCACTCACCTCGAACGCACAACCTCCACTATCTGCTCATCTCGAACCACGAAGACAAAAACAACACCAGCGTGGCACGGGGAAGGCGTCACAATGTCTTTTAGATATAATAAAGGCTCTACTCGTACAGTGCTTTTCAAAAAACAAGCAACAAAATGTGAAGAAGCTGGTGCCAGAGTTTGCATTTCTGTGAAGAGGCAGGAGAAGCTAAAACAAATTTGACAGTTATTTGATTTGGATGCTCAACTTTTAATACAACAAATCCTCTCCAGCGGAAATTCATTCTAAGAAACGACATTAAGTATCACACTGCAGCATATGTCCAATCAAATCAAGCTAGCCGGCAGTGGCCTTTGTGCTTAATTGAGTGAGACGACAAAAGTCCTTACTCATTCAAACCAGAATTCAATTATTGTGACTGGCCCTTCTGTCTGTTCGGAGACAGCAGAGACGAGTTCTTAACATGCCGGCCGAGTCGCAAACAGTTACGGCTACGCTGCAGAATAATTCATGCTGAAGCACCAGAAAAAAAACCCAACATGATTTAATATGGTCTTCTGATTATAGGGAGAGTCAGCCATGAACAGAGCATGTTTGGCTCTAATGGATGAGGAACGTCTCGTGGCCACAACAAGTTTCCCTTATTAGCTATTTAATCCTCATGTTGAATCAAACATGAGGGGAACCATATGAAGACACACGCCTCCTTTACAAGCGATTTCATGTCAACATATAGACTTTTATTAAGAGACATCTCAGGTCGCTACACAAGACAAGGATGTCGACCCTCATACATCATCAGTTGTCGCCAATGGCATTTATGTAAACTAGGGCTACCAATTTTATTTTAAATGACACCAAATCGTTTGAATGCATTGCCGGTTATTACAGCTCGATTATGAACGTTTCACCTCACGTTCAAACAAATGTTGGAATTTCAAATAAAAAAGTCACAGCGGTAACGTAAACAGACGGGACACATGGACGCTCGCAGTACGTTCACCACTTCATGCGATTTATCAAATCATCAAATAAAAAGGAACGATGCTGCATTGGCAAACTGCGCTAATACCCTGCCAGTCTGCACTGATATTAAGAGGAGCGGTACCAAGTGCAGCAACCGCATTGTTGGAGACATTAGTGAAACTAAAGAAAAGGACTTTAATACATCGAAACAACAGTTCTCATTACACCTCGGCTTGAAATGTGCCTCTGAAAATCCCATTAAGAATCAGGACTGTCTACCCTGAGGTGTAAACGTGCGTGGCAGGGGTAAGGAGTTTGTTGGGATTGGGCCTACATGTTTTTAAGCAGTGAAAATGTGTAATTCTAATTTATTTTGACTGTAAAATTACAAAGTTGCGGTACAAAGTACAAACCGTTACGGGGGAAAGTCGTAATATTTTACTGTGGTTTTATGGGAACAGTTTGGCATCTCTTGCTGCCGGACAATTTTCCATTTTTACTTCTTTTTATTTGTTTGTTTACGGTTTAATATTCAGTAATAGTATAAAATATTCAGAACAAAATGTCCACAGTTCGAACACTGACTGACTCCAACATGTAGCCGCTCACTTGTTCTCTTCAGAAGTGACACGGAGGTCAAAGTGACACTGTTGATTTTCTACACTTGACTGCAGCTGTGTGTGTGTGTGTGTGTGTGTGTGTGTGCGTGTGCTTCATTTGTTACCTTGAAGGAGATCTCGTACTGTTCTCCTCCCCAGATCTCCAGACCCGTGTCGTATCCTCCCAGCTCCCAGAACCACTTCCTGTCCACAGCGAACAGTCCGCCTGCCATCACTGGTGACCTGCAGGACACACAGACCACAAACTATAAAACCAGAGTCAAGAGTTTTAGTGCAGCTCTCCACTGCCTCATATTGTCTGGGTTCATTCCCGTTCTACTCCACGTGTCTGCATGTGTTTAGCATCTCAGAGAGACTGCACACAGCAAAAACCAATTAACCCATCTGAACCATTGTGAATTCTGACTGGTGTGACAAGCTCAGCGGTGCCAAACAACATAATGGTGTTCGGCTCGGTGCAGAAGGGAGCTCCTCCCTGGAGGGGAACTGAATCAAATGTATTGAGCAGCTTCTCATCAGGAGTCTAGTGGTAGAAAACAGGAGGAGCGACGGAGAGGAGAGAGACTCTGTTAATCCAGAGAGCGTTTTGTGTGTTGAACTGTGATATAATATGAGAAAGACGGTGGATAACCCTCCTGTTTGTCCTCACTCTGCTCTAAACTGCATCAGACAGAAGGCCGCATGCAAAAAGGTCCTCTAATAATTACAGCCATTACCACTTTCACTGAATGTACCATGAGTCTGAGGTCATTTGTGAGTCGGGTCGGACGAATATGTAGCGCTTTTCATTTTTTAATAAACTGGCACTGACGAACAAGCGAGATCTGTCGCTGAGTGAAAGAAAAAGGGAAAACCAGCGAGTAGAGACATTTTGTTTTCACATCTAACTCAGTGAATTAAAGGTAAAGTTTGACCAAACCAGAGTCGGTGATTGTTGGAATGAAGGAACGACAAGACGGTTTTGGTGAGTTTTACTTTGTTCCTGTGGAGTTTGATTGGAGTGAGTTTTACACACATTGATCATGTTCAGCTGTATTTTTCTGTTTAATAAGGACAATGAGTGTAGGAATATTTACTTTTGTGACGTTTTGTTTGTTGTTTAGTTTATTTATTGGACTGAAAAAGCAAAAAAGAGGACTGTAGCTTGTGGAACGAGCTGGTGCTCATCAGGAAAAATGACCATATAGGTAAGAGACGAGAGGTATAAGACGCTTATTACAACCCATATTTAAATCTGTTATTAGGCAGCGACTTCCTCTGGCTGAACTTATTATTACAAGTCGGTACAGGGAGGAGGTCAGGGATGGACAGGAGCGCAGGACTTTCATTCAGGAAACTGTTGTCCGTGTCCAGTGTGAAACCAGATGTCAACGGTGAGTTATTTTAACTTGCTAGTGAAGATATGTCACGTACATAATGTAATGTAAGTTACTTAGGTAACGGTGGTACGTTTGTAACTGAAGTTACATAAGTAACGTAGTGATTTTACCACAAGACTACAATGTTTCCTAACCAAGTAGTTTTAATTCCTAAATCTAATCAGATAGCGATCGCATGACGAAGGTCCGGTGCGACCTGTTCAGTCGTGTAGGTGTGACAAGGTGTTGGTATATTGGCTGTTTGTGGGGAATAAAAATGGACTGCACGATAATCTTTAGTTTAGTGGCTTCTAGCAGTGAGCCTGCAGACTCACTCTTACTTTACGCTGATTATACCCTTGTGAAAACACAATTATGAATATATTATTCCATCTCTGCTTCTACATCCTACACACTGAACCCTTAAGACAAACAGTAAGTAAACAACGACTGAGCCCTGAAATAATCACACATTAAATCTTGTGAAAACGCTCTTCTTTCCCTGCCTCCCCCTTGTTTGGACAACATGGTGGACTGTCTGCTGAACCTCCTTCTAATATCTGTTCTATTTTAAATCTGTAGAAAACTGTCACCCAGGCTCGACAAAGCTTGTAAGATTGAGTGGAGACACAGGAGGCACAAACGTTGCCCTCCAACTCTTTAAATATGTTTGTCACACTGACTGACTCCATTTGGCTGACCGGCTGACAGACAGTTCGTCTGAGCAGTTCATCGTCCACGGCTGGTGATTGTTGCACGCTGGAGGAAGAAAAAAATCACAAGGCCGACACACACAAACACACACTTTGCCTCTCTGGAGTCTCCCCACAATGAAATGCAGCGGACAGACTTTCATCAGGAGACAAAGCATAAACAACGGTGGCTGCAGGGGGACAAAGGAAGGCTGTGTGTGTGATTGCAAACTGGTGTATGGTCACTGGAGTGTATGAGAGCAGAGACACTGTGTGGGCACTGATTTGTGGGGTGGAGATTGTTAGCTCTTGTTCGCCGCAGGGAGAAAACACAGACACACTCCACCTCCCCGGAGTTGTGAGGGATGAAACACACACTTCAGGATAGACAACAGTGACAAACCACAACTCCAGATGAAGCTGGTGAACACGAGGATCCATTAAACACAACAGGTTCCAGTTTAATGTCCAGAATCACAGCCGGAGGCGCCTTCAGCTACAAATGTGCACCAATACGCACTGTTTACTTTCAGTGTGACCTCTCAGAACATCTGCATTTCTATTTTTTTGTTAATTTGAGGCTTAATACAATTACTTGAGGAACTTTTTTACATTTTAATTAAAATTGTAGAATTTTTTCTTCCATATTTCTGAAGAAAGATCTTGACGACGACGATTTAAGCGTATATTTGGGGATGAAACTAGACAATCAACCATCTTTCTCCAGGAAGTTACACTTAATGTTTATTAATAATCTGCTGTTCATGTCCACACAGACGTCTGTGTGGACATGAACCAGTGTCACTCTGGGAGCTGACGCTGGTTTTCAAGTAAAGGAAAGAGACGAGGGTGAAAAAAAAGCTTAGCTACTGCAGGTAGCAGGGCAAAAAATCAATTTCAGTGTTAAATAATATACATCTAAATATGTCCAAAAAAATGTGGTTCATATTTACTTGTGCTTTTCAAAAATAATTACTCTTTTAGAACCAATCACAGTGTCTGTTACTGATAACTTCCCTGCATCACGCACTATCTTACATACAATTTAAGTACCTTTTGTTCATGATGTTGCATCCCAATCATCTAAAATCCATGTTGGATGCTGTCAAATCTCATTAACTATACTTTAAGATGTAAGATTGGAGACTTGAGACTAGCTTGAGTTTACCCCAAACTAGCAGTTAGTCTGAGATCTCGCTGTTGGTTAGATATCAACGATGTTGGCGGAGCACCACAGTACGTACTACACAGTATAAACAGATCAGCGTGTTTAACTGTATATCTTTAAACGTTACAGTCACAGCTGAAGATGCCAGTCGTCTATCAGGAACAACTGTTATTGTTAGCGTGACATCACAGTGATTCGCTCTATTATTACTCAACAAAACATTCCAACAATTTTAAAATGTAACATCTCAAGTACAGACACACACTATCATGTGCAGCTCATGCAACAGCGGCCCTCGTTTCACAGGTATCTTCTCCTGTATTTAATAAAAGCCTGTCGTGTCAACCTGATGGGAGCAGTTCATATTCTGAAGGCCATGAGAGGGTCTTTGTTAATAGTTGAATACTGTAAGAAAAAACATCAACAGCCTTATTCAACTGTATTCAGTTCATGTATTTTGGCAGCTGTAGTAAATATAATACAGGGACACAGACATAAATAGTAGAACTGTGTGTGTGTCCATCTGCAGACGACTTATTCAAAAGTCTGGAGAGCAGCTGCAGTATTATTGACGTCGAGGACGTCGTTCTAACAAGGACTACGCTCTTTGTTTTCAAGCAAATTGCGAAGGTTTCGGTTTTACACGTTGCAGCTGACAACAAACTAATGATTTTGTCTGTAAGTTTGATGTCAGATTAATATAATGTGATATTGATTTCACGATATAATCCTTGTACATGCGGTACTTGAGCTGTCGAGCATGCCGGACTCTGGGGTTCTGCAGTTGTCGCTAAAGAACGATCTCTCGGTGAGATGAGTTTTTTTTTTTTTTTTTCCTCCACGTGTCCTCGGTCACACGTGAACACTCACATTTATTTACAACACAAATAGGGACAGTTCTCTTTAGCCAGCCACTCTTCCTTCAAAAGCAGATAATGCACAGCCCATTTTAAATGGTAAGATGCTGACCCAAAGTCATCACTCGCACTGCTGCTGCTGCTGCTGCTGCCGCTGCTGTGTTGCTTGGCAACTGCTTTGTTTTGCTGATGTTCAGGAACTTTTTTTTTTTTTTGTGGTGCGACTGTTTTGCTGGAGGGCATTTAATTCAATTTATTCCTTTTGACAAAACAGTTCAGTCAAGTGGGGATGTGGAGTTTATTTCCTAAATCAACAGCATTTGAGTATTTTTGTAACATCATTTTCTACATCTTTAGCAGCGCGGCTCTACAGATGGCATTGTTGCCACTTTGGTCCTGAATATCAATAGTAACTAGTGGATGGACGGCGATAATGACCCAGTTTTGTACGGACATTAATGACTCACCCACTGTGAGCTTAAAATTAGTGTTTGTAGTGGCATGTCTCAACAACTAATGGTGGCTTGCCATGAACACATTTATGTTCAACTCAGGGTAAACTGTACCATCATCAGGTCTATTTTTAATCGACCCTACACTAGTTATTCAACACAGTGTCCCCCATGAGACTGACTGGACAACTGAACACTCTGGGCTTCAGTGCTCCGCAACTGGATATTACACTTCCTCGCAAACAAACCTCAGACAGCTCTGATTGGCAGTCACACCTCCTCTACGTTAGCGCTCAGTACCGGAGCCACGATAATGATGAAGTGTTTGGAGAAACTGGTTCTCCAGCACATCAAACAAAAAACAACCCTGCCAGCTGGACCCTCTGGACCAGCATGCTTCCAGAACCAACAGATCCACAGAGGATTCAGTTTAAAGAAAATGGAACGCTCGATTATCAAAATAGGTATCAATTAATCTAATAGTTGACAACTAATTAATTAATGGATCGAGCACTGCTAGCATTGTTACTGTGAACATGTTAGCATGCTGACATTTAGTTTGTCAACTCCACTGTGTCCAAGTTCAACTTCAAGGAGACGCTCATGTGGCTCGTTTTGCTTTGAGTCAACGGCTAAAATGTCATTACCGTTATATCTGAGAGTACACACAAACACAAACGCACACATACACAGAAACTCTGCAATGAAAGACTGTCTGCTAGCATCAGGGCCCCATACAGACTCCTTTTGATTACCTGTCCACAAACACACTGTGAGAAACAAACACAATATCGACCAGAATGATGTTGGCAAATATGTGCAGGAAAGTCTTTTAAACACTTGTTTTTGTAGTGTTTCAAAGAGAAAGTAGCGAGGGAACAGTGCAGCTCTGAGTGGCTGTAATTACCTTCTCAACCTTTTTTGATGTTACATTTTATTTTTTCTGGGAAGGAAATCATTGTGGAAAATGCAGTAGAAAATTGGATTTCTTCTACTTTCAGCCAGTGAGAAGCTCCACTGAATGAATATTGACCTGTATCGACTGAAGTGACCTCAACAGTTCAGGAAATAAACAGAAAAATTCAATACAAATACTGAGCTGTGTATCAAACCTCAAGACTTTCTGACTTTTGACACTTCCTGTGTGCTTGACCAGATTCTTCGTCTTAATTACAAAAAACATTCAAATACATTAGAGCTGCAAAGATTAGTTGATCAAAACAAAATGAATCACCAACTAATTTGATAATTAAACATTTCAGTCACAACATTTGCTGGTTCCAGATTCATAAATGTGAAGATTTGCTGCTTTTCTTTGTCATTTGAAGACGTTACTTTGGGCTCTGGGAAATTGCAATAAGCATTTTTCACAGATGTTTGATATTTTCGACACATAACAACATATACTAAAAATATAAATAGACGATAACACACGAATGGAGATTTTAAACAGGTGTAAGAATGTCCAGATTTGTGCAGTAGTGCAAAACTTTTGACCTGAATTGTCCATTATAGATTTGACTTTTAAGTGATTAGCCGTCAGAATAATCAGGAGATAAATAAATAATGAAAATAATCATTAGTTGCAACCCTGAAATTAAATTTGAGGTTGTTTATTCAAAATGACACACACCAAACGTCTGTAGCCGTGATAATGAAGACTATTAGGCACTGGAACCTTGGATTTAAAGTCTCGTTACATTTACACTCTTTTTTTATTTTTTCTTACTATTTTAGTTCAGTAGTAAACCTATCATGACATCACCCATTGGTTTGTGGAGAAACCATTTTGAAGCATCGAGTTTGGCATTACGGACGTCGCCATCTTGTTTTTTTGGCGCTAGAAGTGACTGTATTTGGACGAGAGAGTGAAACTGGGAAGCCTAAGCATTGAAACGCCAAAATCCTTTTAGGCAGGTTTTTGCCACTTGTCAGCCATCTTGGCAGTAGCCCTGGGCAGTTTATTAGGGCTAACAAGACCAGGCCCCTAACTAAATGAATGGTGGAGAGTGCCATAACTTCAATTTCAATGGTCACTAGGACATAAAAACTGCATGTAATGAACCGGCAGTCAAATCTGATAGAAAATCAACACCAACAGCTTCTTTAACGGCTCGATGCAGAACGCTGTGACGTGAGGCCGTCCGCTCATCCAACCAGAGCACTCGAACAAATGCAAGTTTAATGTCCCTCCGCAGCAGCAGCTGCACCAAATCAGGTGAATCTCAACTGTTGACTCGCGTCTGTCAAACAACAACTCACGTCTGTGGCTTGCATGTTTTCTGGTTCGGCTGTGATAAAGCAGACGGATCTCTGGCGTTACAGACGGTTTTAATCAAAATGCTTTAAGCGGTTTGTTTCCTCTCTCATGACGTCTCTGGTGCTGCCTCTATCCTGGCTGTCAATCGCAAAGCAGCCAGGCTGTAAAACATACCCTCTATTTTACACAAAATAAGCATCATACTGTATTGAAGAAGACTTGAAACTAGTGATTAAGACCATAAACTCATTAGTAAACTGTTTACTGAGGTGATAAATCAAGTGAGAACTAGGGTCATTTTCCCATAAGCTTACATACAGGCTTCTTTTTGAAACCAGTGGAGTTGCTGTTGCTGGTAAGAATGCAGGTTTAAGGCACTTCTGCACATTTCAGAGGTTTTGTTCATACTTCAGTTTCTCCAGCTGGACAAAATCCCTGCAGGTCTTCCTTTGTCACTGTAAGATCCGACTCAAAGACCCATGAATATTCCAACTTACAATTTTGATTTAATTAGAAATGCTCAAGTTGATATTCTCCATTTCAGTCTATTGACCTTGAGGAAAGAGAGTGTCAGGGCCTGAGCTCATCGCTAAATGAAACACTGGAGCCTGAAGGAGGGATGAGAGGGAGACGGAAGGGAAAGAAAAGAGGGGGAAGAGAGAGCGGTGATGGCATTGATGAGACAGACAGTGACAGAGGCATGAGAATGGGGATAAAATCATACTCCCATGCACACACACACACACTTACACACACACACCTCCAAGATGGATTTTGCCGTCCCACAGTGCCTCATCCTCCGCTGCGGCAATGTCAATCAGAATGAAAATGAAAATCTTTGCGACTCAAATTGGATTTGCACTGATGAAGGTCATTTCATTGGGCAAGAAGAGCAGACTAATTCGGCAAATGAGGATTGATTCTGATTGTTCTGCAGCTCATTTCTTCTTCTTTAGTCTCTTATCTTCCTGCACTACAGCCGTGCCTGATGATACCTGTACTGTATTTTCCCGGGACACCCAAATAGACTTTGGCATCCGAACATAGAGAACCGTTGTCGAACTAATCCCCTCGAGGCTCGCAAATAGAGTTTCTGGCATCACATGCCGAGTCATTTGGCCTTACAAATAGCAAAGTGAGTCTCTGGGTGAGGTGTATTTATGTGGGCTTCCATTATTTAAAGGTTACATATCTGTGCTGCTGCTGCTGCGTGTTGACGAAGGACACTGTGGTGGGAAGCTATCAGTCCTGTTTGCACTGAAGTATAACCTGGGGATCTGATGTTACACAGTAATATACCCCTATATCTGTGGTTTCCATTTCCAAGGAGTTACTATTCTTGAAACTGAAATGAGCCACTAGGCTGAAACGAGCATTACGTTTATAATTGAGTTGATAAAATGACACAAATTATGAAAAAAAGAACTTATTCTATCCGACCAACAGTCCAAAACCCCAACATTAATTTATTTACAGTGGCATAACACAGAGAAACAGCACATCTTCATACGTTTATGAGAGGCAGTGTCAATGAATCTGTCAACATCTTCTCGATGAATCTATTAGTTCTAAGTATAAAGTTCGATTAGGTCTATAAAATGTCAAGATGACGTCCTCTAATGTCTTGTTTTGTCCACAACCCAAAGATATTCAGTTTACTGTCACAGAGGAGCAAAGAAACCAGAAAATATAAGGCCTTAGGTGGCTAAG